>NW_021822211.1:185000-313129 GCF_901001165.1 Salmo trutta
CAGGATGTCTTTGTGCTTCCTGAGAGCGCACTGAGCATGCTCCTCACTAGCGAATAGGACAAAGGCGTCGCCTGTCGGCCTTCCATCAGGGAAACGCACAAATAGGATGCCATCCTTGTCACCACTGACAGGACACGCCTCTTTAGGCCCCTCCCCCTGGGAGAAGAAGGCCAGCACCTGGTCAGGTGTGGCGGTGAAGGGAAGACCTCTCATCCTGACAATCACCTGGTCCTCACGAGACAGGAACAACGCCACCTCACTGGAGGTACCGCCTGCTATCTTCAGGAAGTCCTCTCCTGTTGCCTTGTACACCTGCAGCAGACAAGACATGGCATTAACTCCTGCTCTTTAGGCTCCAGGTTACGTTCACTTATTTATTGATGTTGTTAGTATCTGAGCAGGACCATAGATAGAGTTAGTAAAAGGTTGATTATAGGTTATTAACATGTCACCTCTATGTACCGTTGGTTAGAGTTAGTAAAAGGTTGATAATAGGTTATTAACAGGTCACCTCTATGTACCGTTGGTTAGGGTTAGGGTTAGTAATAGGTTGATAATAGGTTATTAACAGGTCACCTCTATGTATCGTTGGTTAGGGTTAGGGTCAGTAATAGGTTATTAACAGGTTACATCTATGTATCGTTGGTTAGGGTTAGGGTTAGTAATAGGTTGATAATAGGTTATTAACAGGTTACCTCTATGTATCGTTGGTTAGGGTTAGGGTCAGTAATAGGTTATTAACAGGTTACCTCTATGTACCGTTGGTTAGGGTTAGGGTTAGTAAAAGGTTGATAATAGGTTATTAACAGGTCACCTCTATGTACCATTGGTTAGGGTCAGTAATAGGTTGATAATAGGTTATTAACAGGTTACCGATAGGTATAGTTGGTTAGGGTTAGGATCAGTAATAGCTTGATAATAGGTTATTAACAGGTCACCTCTATGTACCGTTGGTTAGGGTTAGTAAAAGGTTGATAATAGGTTATTAACAGGTCACCTCTATGTATAGTTGGTTAGAGTTAGTAAAAGGTTGATAATAGGTTATTAACATGTCACCTCTATGTACCGTTGGTTAGGGTTAGGGTTAGTAATAGGTTGATAATAGGTTATTAACAGGTCACCTCTATGTATAGTTGGTTAGAGTTAGTAAAAGGTTGATAATAGGTTATTAACAGGTCACCTCTATGTACCGTTGGTTAGGGTTAGGGTTAGTAATAGGTTGATAATAGGTTATTAACAGGTCACCTCTATGTATCGTTGGTTAGGGTTAGGGTTAGTAATAGGTTGATAATAGGTTATTAACAGGTCACCTCTATGTATCGTTGGTTAGGGTTAGGGTTAGTAAAAGGTTGATAATAGGTTATTAACAGGTCACCTCTATGTACCGTTGGTTAGTGTTAGGGTTAGTAATAGGTTGATAATAGGTTATTAACAGGTTACCTCTATGTACCGTTGGTTAGGGTTAGTAATAGGTTGATAATAGGTTATTAACAGGTCACCTCTATGTACCGTTGGTTAGGGTTAGTAATAGGTTGATAATAGGTTATTAACAGGTTACCTCTATGTATCGTTGGTTAGGATTAGGGTCAGTAATAGGTTATTAACAGGTTATGTCTATGTACCGTTGGTTAGGGTTAGTAAAAGGTTGATAAATGGTTATTAACAGATTACCTCTATGTACCGTTGGTTAGGGTTAGTAAAAGGTTGATAATAGGTTATTAACAGGTTACCTCTATGTACCGTTGGTTAGGGTTAGTAATAGGTTGATAATAGGTTATTAACAGGTTACCTCTATGTACCGTTGGTTAGGGTTAGGGTCAGTAATAGGCTATTAACAGGTTACCTCTATGTACCGTTGGTTAGGGTTAGTAAAAGGTTGATAATAGGTTATTAACAGGTTACCTCTATGTATCGTTGGTTAGGGTTAGGGTCAGTAATAGGTTATTAACAGGTTACCTCTATGTACCGTTGGTTAGGGTTAGTAATAGGTTATTAACAGGTTACCTCTATGTACCGTTGGTTAGGGTTAGGGTCAGTAATAGGTTGATAATAGGTTATTAACAGACGACCTCTATGTATCTGTTGCCCATGTGGTGTTTGTGTCTCTGCAGGGCCATGTCTCTGTGCTCTTCACTGATGAAGCGGACCATAGCCTCTCCGTTCCTCCGACCCTGGGCGTTCAGACACAACGCAGCGCCACCTCTGGACAACACACAGCATTACAGCTATTAAAACAATTTCAATACACTACACACCATCATAACAGCAACGAGTTAAACACAACAGACAACACACCACTAGACACTGAACACACATACTTGGCAATGTTGAGTCCTCTGAAGAAGCGAGCGATGTCCTGGTCAGATGACTGCCATGGCAACCCCCTCGCTCTGATCACTGTGTTGTCACACACACGCTCCATCTTACTGCTACACACACACACACATGCACACGGACACACACACACACACACCAGTTAGCATCAAATCACTCACCCGCTCCATCCAACTATGTAAGAACACCAATAAATAGTATCATATAATCTACCTTACTGCTAATCTATCTTAACGAGTCTAGTTACCAAGTGCCGCTTTCAAACTTCTCAGTGACTCTCTCTGGGTTTGAGAATGTGTGACCTACAACAAACAGAAGACCAGAGCAGAAGTCAAAGATAAGCAACAACGACAACATTGTGAGAAAAGTCAGAGTTTGTGTAAGTTAGTGTGTCACTCACATAAGGGTTCCAATAGCAGGGCTAGGACGATGTTGGCCATGGTCTGGACCTGCAGTGCTGCTGTGACCGGTGACAACACGGCTGTTGGATCCAGGATGGCTGTTGGATCCAGGACGGCTGTTGGATCCAGGACGGCTGTTGGATCCAGGATGGCTACTGGCTCCACAGTTACATTGAGAGCTGATGAAACCGTGGTCAAGGAGAAAACTACAGGAGGAACAAGCAAGGTGTGTGTGCATGTGTGTGTGCATGTGTGTGCATGTGTGTGTGTGTGTTAGTCCTGCTTCCTGGTAGGTGTGTAGGGCTGGTCCTGTTGGCTCAACACACAGAATGTTCCTCTTGGAGCTACAGTGAGACACGTCAATTGTGTCTCTATTTGCATTTCAAAACCTCTAGTCCCACAGCCAACACCCTGAGGCCTGCAGACGCCTCCCCCATGGGAGTGTGTTCACTTCAGTATCACACACACTCTCGTGCTCTCTCTCTCTCACAACCACGCACGCGCGTGCGTGAGCACACACACACGCACTAGCAGCGTGAACCTGTGGTCCCGTGTGGCTCAGTTGGTAGAGCATGGTGTTTGCAACGCCAGGGTTGTGGGTTCGATTCCCACGGGGGACCAGTACGGAGAAAACATTTATGAAATGTATGCATTCACTACTGTAAGTCGCTCTGGATAAGAGCGTCTGCTAAATGACTAAAATGTAAATGTAACCTACACTACAGAAGCAGGGTTCATGATTTGCATGAACCCTGCTTCTGTAGTGTAGGTGCATGCTGCTAGTGCATGTCTGCGTGTGTGTAAAATGAACCAAGTGTCTTTGCTGTGAGTGTCATTGCTGTGTTTCTCAGTTGTAAGGATACATTCTGCCATATACTGCACCTCCAGGCTCTTGGTGTCTGCAGAGGGGAAGTGCTTCCTGAACTCTTTCCTCAGGTCAAAAAAGGAGTTGAAACATTCTGGCAGTGCCAGGTTCTGCAGAGGAAGACAACTGCAGATATTACGCACTGGGCACAGACGTCAATTCAACGTCTATTCCAAGTTGGTTCAACGTAATTCTATTGAAATGACGTGGAAACAATGTTGATTCAACCAGTGTGTGCCCAGTGGGTAAAGTCCCATACATTAACCCAGGGGAACTGACTGTGGCATGTGCTTGGATCACCAGAGTTTGAGTCTTGCACGGACCAAATATACTGTAGTATGCCCCTTTAAAAACCTTCTGACCATATTATTATTGATTGAACAGTAGAGGAGGAAGAGAACATGTGCAGCCAACCATTGGCAGCTGTTAGGTGTTGGGTCGTATCAGGAGCTACGCTGTCTGTTTACTACCCTCATTTACATATTTACTCATGTCAATAAAGTTAGGTTCCCCATGGGTCTGAATATTGAGGGGGGGCAAGATGTAATAGGAGAACGGTATGTGTGTGTGTGTGTGTGTGTGTGTGTGTGTGTGTGTGTGTGTGTGTGTGTGTGTGTGTGTGCGCGCGTTCATGTTCAAACAAAGCCAAGACAATATGTCAAGACAACCTCCCATTTCAACATCATGTAGAGCAGGATCTTGCCAGAACAGCTGACAAAACACATTACTTTATGGTTCTGTGAACACCAAATGCTTCTGCTGGAGGTAACTGTGCCCCCCGCCCTGCCAGCCTGTACCCTTACCTTGCCCGCAGCTTCGGGGTGGAGAACCTGGCGAATGTGGAGCTGCCCGTCCGTACACACACACACTGACGTGCCCGCACCCAAGCTGTTCACATCATTGGTCAATCTCAGATGGAACTGTTTAAAACACAGGAAGAGATCAGCTACAATGTAAACTCTTTAAATCAAGATCAGATAATACATCTGTAATAAACAGTTACAGAACAACTCACTGGTAATATTGAAAATCCACTAACATTTTATTGGTTGAAAGTGTGATCATTATTCTGGTGATGATGAATAACAATGCAGCCATTTATAATCTCATTATTCAGCAAGCGCCAAAACGTTGACCACAGTATACAATTTCAACCAATGAGTTATAACTGTTTACTACTCACTAATAAACCACCTATTAATGCTGTTTATAGACTATTTCAACTGAGTCTACCTTTATGGAAAGTATTACCATGAAGACAAAATATTTACAAAAACATCCAAATATAGGCTTACACCTTAATGCTTGTGATAAAGTCCCACTTGAATGACTGGATGTTACTTTCAGTGGCTGGAAACGATTTGTGGGGTGATGTCATGATGTTTGTGTGTGTATGTCTGTCTATTGTCTTTTGTCTATGTATGGTTTATATTTTTGGTTCAGATAACCACCCAGAGAACAAGCACTTTAATTGCTGCTAGTTGTATAAGCCTCATTATGCAAATTGGGTGGTAATTTGCATTACTAAGCTCTAAAGATCCACACCTCATCACTCAATAGACTTTTGCAACTGTCCCTCAGGCTGTCAAGTAAAATGCCATCAAATCTATAGGGATCGAAAACGATGATTAATTATTAGCCAATCATAATTAGATATCCCAGGATCAAGGCCTAAATAAACAATCAATTGTTATAAAACTCCAATCAATGCATAGGTGCCCCTGATTTCGAGTGAAGGATGAATGGATGACAAAGCAGAATCTGATGAGGTCAAAAATGTATTTCATAAAAATCACGAGACAACAGATATTGTCTGTACCAGGTTTAGCGCGTGCTCCAAGCCTGTGACTGTAGAGACAGACTCCTCGCTGTCTTCTCTCTCCCCCAGACAATCTTCTGCCAGGTCCGAGTGCTCAGGCCGTATTAACACCTCATTCACCTTTCCCAACTGGACCAGAGAGAAAACACACACACTTCAGTACATTTAAAATAACAACGTCATTATCAAATGTACATTTTCATAGGCTATAGGCATGTGTACACTTAAAAAACACACTTTAATATGCATAATGGAGTAGCCGATTTATGGCACACTTATGATCAGTTTTGTCATTAGACCTCATAAACAGAAGAAAGGTTGTCGTCTATATTTTAAAGATGACCTTTTTGTTCTTCAAGTCCACGAGCTGCCACACCAACTGCTCGAGCTCCGTCTCGTCCGAACCCAAGAGGTCTCCGCTCGCACCAGATGTGGTGGTGAACAACACCGCCAGGTAGTCTACCTGAGCCGTCATTTTCAGGATAAATACAAAGATAAACTACTCTAATTACACCCAAAGTAATAGAAAATAACCTACAGCTACACCCCCAGAACAGTATAGAACCCAAAGAATCCAGCCACCCACACCCAGACACCTATGCGCAAAGGTGTGCTCAGCAACTCCAGATATGTTTAGTGGCTTCTTGATTGCTTGATAATCTATGCAAAATCTCCGGCACACCTCATCGCAGTGTAATGGCTGAATGTTCCCTTTTTTTGTGATGCACCTACCTGTGTGCGCTGCGGACCACGTGACCCAGGTATCTACCTGCATGGGGCGTGTTCATTACGCCGATTCTGTTACAAAGCGCTTCTTAAACGGAAGCAAACGGGACGAAACGGAGAGGGACCTACCTGCATTTGTCCAATAGAAACTCTTGTTTCCTCCGTTTGCTTTCGTTTGGTTCTTAATAACCTGTAAACGGTTTCCGTAATGAATACACCCCTTCTCTTTCTGAGTGCTGTCCCTATTGGTGCTTTCAAACAGGGACGTGGCACGGCATCGCGACAAACCCATCGGCCCGACCTGAACAACATACATGAGAAGAACAACAATCTCATATACTAGCCTACACACTGATCATTGCCTAGTTTTTATCTCAATTCATGAGTAGACGAGTGCATAGGCTATTTCCAAATGCTACCCTTGGCATATAGGCTGCAGTGGGAAATGTTATTGAAAACAATGTAATGTAACATAATGTTGTTTTCTGCATTTCTGCTACTGCTGAGAAAATATTGAGACCAGCCAATCGTGGCAAATCAGTGACATCATTACAATAAAGTTTATAAGGCCTATTTAAAAATAAACAGTGATGAAAAATATGTAGATCCATTGTTTTCATTTAGGCTATTGTAAAATACATATATCAAATATTCAAAGTCAGGCTATTGCCTGTTTTATTACGGCACCTTTTATAACTTATTATGAGAGTGCCATTGCCAGAAGCCTGAATAATATTTGATGAACTCTCCACTATGCACCGACCTCAGATCAGTTTGTGTTGTTACTCATTGGTAACAAATTAGGTTTAAACTGATTCGGGGTCTGTCTTTACAGAACTGCTTGCCGTCGGGTTTTAAAACCCGGAAACCGTTGAGGCTAGATCCGGAAGTTTACCCCAAGTGAAAACAGAAAAACATGGCGGGTGACACTTTAACGGAGCTACTTTTTCTGGATACATTCAAACATCAGAGTGCAGAGGTAGCTAAATGTGTTAATACCACTTGCTATTTTATCCCAGGAGTGTACTTTGCTGAGATTCCAGTTAGCTAGCTAACTACGGCTTCTGACCCCCCGTTCCCCTAGGCTAATGCTAACACAGTGGCCACCATACATAATAACTAAATCGTCCTTCCAAACTAAGTGTGATGCATTGTTTCCTAGCAAGGTATTACGTTTTTAAGTAGGTTACGGGTTCTTATATTCAGTGGTCTCTTCTACAGTTGCAGCGGGGATAGGGATACGTGAAACTAGCTAGCCATAACGGACAACGGGACAGTCGGCAACGGCGTGTGCGCAGATTGTGTACCCGCTTGCTACTCACACAGCTAACGTGTACGTTTACTTGCTAGTTAGCGACTCGGACTGTTTACGTTACACAGACAGTTTTCAGACTGTTCATCTTTACAGATACAGCCTACAATTACTGTCTGCAGATGAATACACGAAATTCTCAGTTGTCCCTTTTGTTTTTGTATGGCACAAAAAGTGCTGAATGTTTTTGTTGTGCGCATGGTCTAAATAAAAATCTAATAACATTTTATTTTTCACATACGCCGAATACAACGGATGTGGTAGGGCCTTACAGTGAAATTATTGAAATGTGTTGTGTCTAGCTGACCAATGTGGATGTGGTGCGGTTCCCGTGTGGGGTCCTGATCACAGAGGTGCGTGTCATTCCCCCTGGAATTAAAGCACACACCAGCCTGCCAGACAACCGGGCATTCGGGTAAGAAACCATCATTCAAGGTGTATAAGGGAGAGCTAAACAAATATATACTACTAGCTATGTGCATGTGACATCTGAGACTGGGATGTTTATGAGAGGAACTTCAGGGGCCTCAATCAATCATGCATAGGCACAAATATGTGCATAAACCATGAGTGGGATCATTTCCACGCAAAGTGTGCGATTTATCAACATGAACATTTGCCATGACCGTGTTCACACAGTGCCAAGTGGTGGAATAATGGCTTGATCACACCTACAGCCTCATTGTGCAAAATGGAACGCAGCGTCATCTGGATATTTGTGCAACTAAATTCAACATTCACCTTCTGCTACCATTAATGTCAAACCGTCTACCATACAATTTGATGCATAAATCCAATGTATGCACCACATAGAACACACTGTAGCGCAATTCTGCAAGGCAAACGCAGCATTCCATTGGAAATGAATGTACTTCTAGTGTACCGAAACGCAATGACGCTGTCAGTGTGATCGAGGCGTAAGGGAACTGTCAAGCGTAGAATGGGGGGAAATTTATGTTGAAAATGTCTGAAATTGTGATGGAGTAATAATTCAATCATTTTTCAATGTCATTGTATTTCCATTGTGAATTCATGCAACATATCTTGACAGGCATATCATTTGACCACCAGTGCATTCGTTACTATAAGAATTTCCATAAAGTACAGTCATTTGTAAAAAATTTTTTTTTAACCTTTATTTAACTAGGCAAGTCAGTTAAGACAAATTATTATTTACAATGACGGCCTACCCCAGCCAAACCCAGACGACGCTGGGCCAATTGTGCGCCACCCTATGGGATGCCCAATCACGGCAGGATGTGATACAGCCTGGATTCGAACCAGGGACTGTAGTGATGCCTCTTGCACTGATATGCAGTGCCTTAGACTGCTGTGCCACTCGGGATCCCAAAATTAGAGGCACGTGTGAAAGTGAAACCATTGTTGAAATATGATAAAGGACTTGAGATAATGGGAAATGAAATGAGAGGTTGATCAAATTTTACACATTTAACAGATGTTACTGCAGGTGTAGTGAAATACTTGTGTTCGTTGCTCCAACAGTGCAGTAGTATCTGTGCAGTAGTATGATCTTGCTCAGAAAGTACCGATTTGGTTTTGGGAAATTATATCTGATGAGCCAATCTTTTAGGATTTTTGTGAGGACTTAAGACTTACTTTAAAAAGGCAACCGCATGCCATTCCGGTGCGCATCCAAGTGCTGTCCACCCTCAGGTTTTTGGCATCGGGAGCTTGTCGATCGGCATCTCACAGCTTCGATGAGACAGTGTTTTGGATGCAATCAAACTGTAACGTACAATTTCCTTACGCCGTCGCCCAACAGGTTGAAGTCAAGAGGGGTTTCTTTGCCATCAATGGGTTCCCAAATACAAACGGAGCAATAGACGGCACCCACATCGCATAAAAACACCATCCCAAAACGAGTTGAACTATGTGAACAGAAAAGGCTTCCTCTCTTAATGTGCAGGTGATCATTTATGTGATGGGCAGAAGACGCTGCTGAATGTGGTGGCCAATGTTGGCCTATACGCCTACAGGAAGGAGCTGTTGAGGATGGATGGCTTATTCCTGACTGTTGTCTACTCATTTGAAGTAGATTTGCCATTGCTAAAGCAACTCATTGTCTTAATGGTTTTACTGGTCAAGCCACAACTGAGAGACAAATAAAACCTTTTGGTTGTACTCAGTCTCTGACACTAGCACCTCCTATTTTCTTAGCTTTCTTTGGTTGCAACGTTGTATGTCCTGGTATGGTGTGGTATATACCCACGGGCTTTAAAGGGATGATTTTGACCATGTATGATTAATTGGGGGCGTTTCAAAATGCAAATAGCCAAGGTCGTGCACGAGCACTGAGGCTGAGAACAGTTGGTATTTATCAACGATAATCTCCTACTGGTGTACGCATGAAGCTCGTAGGATTGTTAGAAAAAGTGTGATTTATCAATGTGTACGAACATTCTAAATTCCGTTCGTAAGAAGTATTTTGTAGAAGTTTCTACGCAATATTGATAAATGAGGCCCCAGAGATGTAATGTTCAGTTTGGCCTCATTCTCACCGGGGTAGTTGGGTGATTTGTGAGGTAATCGTAACCGGACAGATGGGATCTCTCATGTGGCTGAAAGGGGGGCTGAGTGGCGATGTCATATCCTGTTCCTGTCTGTGTTTCCAGGGAGACATCGCCTCATTCCTTCCAGCTGGAGCTTTTCTTCAACAACCTCACTAAACCCAGCAGCGCCTGCTTCCACAGACTGGGCAGGTCAGTAACACTTTGTACATTCTATTTGAATTGAATGTATTTGTGTAAAAGACATATACAACAGAAATGTACAATGTGGACCCAGAGGATAGCACTTAAAAGTATTAATTAAAGCACTTGTTTCCAAAGAGTGGTTCTCGAATATACCTCTACTACTCTCTGTCTGTATCCCTCTTTCTCTACCTCTCTCTCTCTGTCTGTATCCCTTTCTCTCTACCTCTGTCTCTCTCTGTCTGTATCCCTCTCTCTCTACCTCTCTGTCTGTATCCCTTTCTCTCTTTGTCTGTCTCTCTCTGTCTGTATCCCTCTCTCTCTACCTCTCTCTCTCTGTCTGTATCCCTCTCTCTCAACCTCTCTGTCTGTATCCCTTTCTCTCTTTGTCTGTCTCTCTCTGTCTGTATCCCTCTCTCTCAACCTCTCTCTCTGTCTGTATCCCTCTCTCTCAACCTCTCTCTCTGTCTGTATCCCTCTCTCTCAACCTCTCTCTCTGTCTGTATCCCTCTCTCTCTACCTCTTCCTCTGTCTCTCTCTGTCTATCTCTCTCTCTCTACCTCTTCCTCTGTCTCTCTCTGTCTGTATCCCTCTCTCTCTACCTCTTCCTCTGTCTCTCTCTGTCTGTATCCCTCTCTCTCAACCTCTCTCTCTGTCTGTATCCCTCTCTCTCAACCTCTCTCTCTGTCTGTATCCCTCTCTCTCTACCTCTTCCTCTGTCTCTCTCTGTCTGTATCCCTCTCTCTCTACCTCTTCCTCTGTCTCTCTCTGTCTGTATCCCTCTCTCTCTACCTCTTCCTCTGTCTCTCTCTGTCTGTATCTCTCTCTCTCTCTACCTCTTCCTCTGTCTCTCTCTGTCTGTATCCCTCTCTCTCTACCTCTTCCTCTGTCTCTCTCTGTCTGTATCCCTCTCTCTCTACCTCTTCCTCTGTCTCTCTCTGTCTGTATCTCTCTCTCTCTACCTCTTCCTCTGTCTCTCTCTGTCTGTATCTCTCTCTCTCTACCTCTTCCTCTGTCTCTCTCTGTCTGTATCCCTCTCTCTCTCTACCTCTTCTTCTGTCTCTCTCTGTCTGTATCTCTCTCTCTCTACCTCTTCCTCTGTCTCTCTCTGTCTGTATCTCTCTCTCTCTACCTCTTCCTCTGTCTCTCTCTGTCTGTATCCCTCTCTCTCTACCTCTTCCTCTGTCTCTCTCTGTCTGTATCTCTCTCTCTCTACCTCTTCCTCTGTCTCTCTCTGTCTGTATCTCTCTCTCTCTACCTCTGTCTCTCTCTGTCTATCTCTCTCTCTCTACCTCTTCCTCTGTCTCTCTCTGTCTGTATCCCTCTCTCTCTACCTCTTCCTCTGTCTCTCTCTGTCTGTATCCCTCTCTCTCTACCTCTTCCTCTGTCTCTCTCTGTCTGTATCTCTCTCTCTCTACCTCTTCCTCTGTCTCTCTCTGTCTGTATCTCTCTCTCTCTACCTCTTCCTCTGTCTCTCTCTGTCTGTATCTCTCTCTCTCTACCTCTGTCTCTCTCTGTCTGTATCCCTCTCTCTCTACCTCTTCCTCTGTCTCTCTCTGTCTGTATCTCTCTCTCTACCTCTTCCTCTGTCTCTCTCTGTCTGTATCTCTCTCTCTCTACCTCTTCCTCTGTCTCTCTCTGTCTGTATCTCTCTCTCTACCTCTTCCTCTGTCTCTCTCTGTCTGTATCCCTCTCTCTCAACCTCTTCCTCTGTCTCTCTCTGTCTGTATCTCTCTCTCTCTACCTCTTCCTCTGTCTCTCTCTGTCTGTATCTCTCTCTCTCTACCTCTTCCTCTGTCTCTCTCTGTCTGTATCTCTCTCTCTCTCTCTCTACCTCTTCCTCTGTCTCTCTCTGTCTATCTCTCTCTCTCTACCTCTTCCTCTGTCTCTCTCTGTCTATCTCTCTCTCTACCTCTTCCTCTGTCTCTCTCTGTCTGTGTCTCTCTCTGTCTGTATCCCTCTCTCTCTACCTCTTCCTCTGTCTCTCTCTGTCTGTATCTCTCTCTCTCTACCTCTTCCTCTGTCTCTCTCTGTCTGTATCTCTCTCTCTCTACCTCTTCCTCTGTCTCTCTCTGTCTGTATCTCTCTCTCTACCTCTTCCTCTGTCTCTCTCTGTCTATCTCTCTCTCTCTACCTCTTCCTCTGTCTCTCTCTGTCTGTATCTCTCTCTCTCTACCTCTTCCTCTGTCTCTCTCTGTCTGTATCTCTCTCTCTCTACCTCTTCCTCTGTCTCTCTCTGTCTATCTCTCTCTCTACCTCTTCCTCTGTCTCTCTCTGTCTGTATCTCTCTCTCTCTACCTCTTCCTCTGTCTCTCTCTGTCTGTATCTCTCTCTCTCAACCTCTTCCTCTGTCTCTCTCTGTCTGTATCTCTCTCTCTCTCTACCTCTTCCTCTGTCTCTCTCTGTCTGTATCTCTCTCTCTCTACCTCTTCCTCTGTCTCTCTCTGTCTGTATCTCTCTCTCTCTACCTCTTCCTCTGTCTCTCTCTGTCTGTATCCCTCTCTCTCTACCTCTTCCTCTGTCTCTCTCTGTCTATCTCTCTCTCTCTACCTCTTCCTCTGTCTCTCTGTCGCTCCTGCCCTCCCAGTATCTGTCTATTTCTCTCTCCCGCCCCTCCCTTTTTTTCACTTCCCAGAATGTGTCTATAAAAGTATTTGAGAGCTCAAGTCTCACCTGTAGAACCTGTCAGGGCAGAGACCAATCTGTGACGACTGTCTTAGTCCTTGTTCACTCTGAGACGGGTCGCCAGAAACGTAGCCCTGTTGCTGCACCTGCTGAATCACACACAACAGACTGTAGACCCCAGAATGCCACATGGAGCATTCCAACAGAGAACACAGGCACAACCTAATGTTAGTCAAGCGCTCACAGGCCGTTGTTGTTCACCTGAGAGAGAGCTTGCAGTACATCAGCCCCTCTACTGTAGCCTGCTCCACTACTAATGGAAATGTAATAATTCTGTCTCTCTTTCTCTCGCTGGCTCGTCCTTACAGTTTTGAATATGACGAAAACAAGTCCATCGTTTTCAGGCCCAATGGAAAGGTAAAGACTCCTCCCCCCTCTGTCTGTAGAAGGTCACTGTTTTCTCTACAGGTGAACGGTGTTGTGTGTGTCGCTGTGTGTTTGTAATGGTGAGTGTGTGTGTTGTGTAGGTGAACACAGATGGTCTGGTGCTGCGTGGATGGTACACCAGCCTGACGGTGGCGGTGTACGGTACAGCAGAAAGGTCACATGGTCACGACCGGGACTCTCCCCCACCTCCCCCTCCCCCACCCCCCCAACAACAGACTGGCCTCAAGAGGATCATCAAACAAGGTGGGTGAAGACTCATACTAGGGTTGCCAGGATACCACTATCACAATACTATCATATTTTCCATGGCAAAAAGGAAAACACAAGGTGGACTAAACTATGTGTGTCTCAGAGTGGGATAAGGAGGAGCAGTATAATGGCAGTCCTCCCAGACCAGCACCCAGAGGCCCCCGCACCCCTCCTGGACCGCCCCCACCAGATGATGATGATGAGGAGCCGGTCCCAGTGACCGGTAACACACACACACACACTTCTCTGCGTCTCTATGTTCATCTCACAGGGACAGATTTCATACTGTATATTCAACTAGCTAACCTTGCCAATAGTAACGTTTCCATGTATTTGTGCAAGCTTGTATCCGTGTATACCTGATGCCCTCTTTGGTTGACGTGATAACCGACTGTGGTGTCCATGGTGACTGTCAGTTGGAGTGGCCAAGGCGGAGCCGACTGAAAGAGGGGAGGACTACCTGGAGGCCGTCTCACCTGAGCGCAGCTCACTGCCTGCCGACGAACCCTACTCAGACGCCGAGCCTGAGGAAGAGGGGGAGGAGGAAGAGGAGGAAGAGCCGGAAGAAGAGGACGATGCACGGACGGAGTGTAGCGCCCCTGAGGATGAGGAGGAGGAAGAGGAGGAGGATGAGGGTGAGGAGGAGGAAGAGATGGAGGAAGGTAGGGGGGCTCAGACAGTGTGTGTGTGCTCTGGCATGCTGCTCAGACCCCTCAACCCTACACCCTGCTCAGACCCCTCAACCCTACACCCTGTTCAGACCCCTCAACTCTACACCCTGCTCAGACCCCTCAACCCTACACCCTGCTCAGACCCCTCAACTCTACACCCTGCTCAGACCCCTCAACTCTACACCCTGTTCAGACCCCTCAACCCTACACCCTGTTCAGACCCCTCAACCCTACACCCTGTTCAGACCCCTCAACCCTACACCCTGTTCAGACCCCTCAACCCTACACCCTGTTCAGACCCCTCAACTCTACACCCTGTTCAGACCCCTCAACCCCACACCCTGTTCAGACCCCTCAACCCTACACCCTGCTCAGACCCCTCAAACCTACACCCTGCTCAGACCCCTCAACCCTACACCCTGTTCAGACCCCTCAACCCTACACCCTGTTCAGACCCCTACACCCTACACCCTGCTCAGACCCCTCAACCCTACACCCTGTTCAGACCCCTCAACCCTACACCCTGTTCAGACCCCTCAACTCTACACCCTGCTCAGACCCCTCAACCCTACACCCTGCTCAGACCCCTCAACTCTACACCCTGCTCAGACCCCTCAACCCTACACCCTGTTCAGACCCCTCAACCCTACACCCTGCTCAGACCCCTCAACCCTACACCCTGTTCAGACCCCTCAACCCTACACCCTGTTCAGACCCCTCAACTCTACACCCTGTTCAGACCCCTCAACCCTACACCCTGCTCAGACCCCTCAACCCCACACCCTGCTCAGACCCCTCAACCCTACACCCTGTTCAGACCCCTCAACCCTACACCCTGTTCAGACCCCTCAACCCTACACCCTGTTCAGACCCCTCAACCCTACACCCTGTTCAGACCCCTCAACCCTACACCCTGTTCAGACCCCTCAACCCCACACCCTGCTCAGACCCCTCAACCCTACATCCTGCTCAGACCCCTCAACCCTACACCCTGTTCAGACCCCTCAACCCTACACCCTGTTCAGACCCCTACACCCTGCTCAGACCCCTCAACTCTACACCCTGCTCAGACCCCTCAACCCTACACCCTGCTCAGACCCCTACACCCTGTTCAGACCCCTCAACCCTACACCCTGTTCAGACCCCTCAACCCTACACCCTGCTCAGACCCCTCAACTCTACACCCTGTTCAGACCCCTCAACCCTACACCCTGTTCAGACCCCTCAACCCTACACCCTGCTCAGACCCCTCAACCCTACACCCTGTTCAGACCCCTCAACTCTACACCCTGCTCAGACCCCTCAACTCTACACCCTGTTCAGACCCCTCAACCCTACACCCTGTTCAGACCCCTCAACCCCACACCCTGTTCAGACCCCTCAACCCTACACCCTGTTCAGACCCCTCAACCCCACACCCTGCTCAGACCCCTCAACCCTACACCCTGCTCAGACCCCTCAACCCTACACCCTGTTCAGACCCCTCAACCCTACACCCTGTTCAGACCCCTCAACCCTACACCCTGCTCAGACCCCTCAACCCTACACCCTGCTCAGACCCCTCAACCCTACACCCTGTTCAGACCCTTACACCCTACACCCTGCTCAGTGCCGTTCCAACCAGCCTAACCAGTTGTAATCATAAGGCTTAGAGCCATGGCTGTTGCTGCTGTAGTATCAGATCCCCTTGCATGACAAACTAACTGTGCCTGTGTGCTGTGATTCTCTCTCATTCTTATCTCTTGGTTGAGTGAACTGTCATTTCATCATGTTATTCATGTTTTAGCACTTATGTGAGTGTTGTGAGGCCTTTTCTTTTTCTGTGTTTGTTTTTGTTGTTTTACAATATTTCTCTCTCCCTCACCCTCCTTCACTCACCCTCCCTCCCTCCTCTCTCCAGGTGATGATGGTTATGAGCAGATCAGTAGTGATGAGGATGACTTGGACAATGGGAGTTTTAAGCTGCCCAGTTTTGACATTGACTACACCCCTGAAGACCTGGCCTCTGTGCCCCCAGTCCAGTACGACCCCTACGAAAGAGAGCTACGCCCACTGCTCTACTTCACCCCTCCCTACAAGACCCGCTTCGACTCCCAGCTGGAGAGGGCTAGGGGGGCTGTGTGTGTTGGTCCACAGGGGCCTGGAGGTGGAGAAGGGGCAGAGGCTGAGGTTGTTGCCCAGATGAGAGAGCTCCTGGCTGGGATAGGAGAGGACCGTGACTCCCGTTGGGTCACGGCCCTAGAGCAGGCATCAGGGCTGCTCGCTAGAGGGCTGGGCTTTCTGATTGGACAGGGGGAATGGGAGGAGCCTATTGGAGCTCTGGTCCAATGGGCTCTCCAGGGTCTTAGTATGGAGATAGCTCTGACCCAACCCATTGCTCTAAACCTCAGGCAGCTGAAAGCTGGAGCTAAGCTGGCTTCCTGCTTGGCCGAGTGCCCACAGGGCCTCACTGCGCTGCTGCACGAGGGAGCCCTGGAGCTCCTACTAGAGCTGCTCCAGGTGGACCATGTGTCGTCCACGCTGAAGCTGTGTATCCTGAGGGCTCTGGATGCTCTGACCAGTGCCCCCGCTGGTGTGGAGGCCTTCCTACAGGAGGGGGAGATAGAGAGGAGTGGATACCAGGTGAGAGGGGCCATAGACATACGGTACACATGAAGACCTTATAATAGAGAGGCTGCGTGTGTTTCTAACTGAGGTTGTGTGTGTGTGTGTCCCCGCAGCGGTTGGTGCAGCTGTTCCTGGGGGAGGAAACCGTGCGGGTGGTAACCGCGGGCAACGCCATTCTGCAGAAAGGCCACGCCTATGAGGTTATGACTGACCTGCAGAGGACAGCGGCAGCCTGGAGCGAGCCTCTGCAGGTAAGCGCACACTGACTGGAGATCTGCGTTTTAAGAACAGTCATTTGGGTCTGATAAAGTTTCCCATTTCATAACCAGTTCCCAGTTCAGTGTGGAACTCTGGGGTTTCTATGACTGAGGCTCTACTGTCCATATAATTACTACAGTATATCAGTATATAAGAATGATCAGTGTTATATTTCAGGATGAGGGGGAGGAGCCTGACATAGCCATGGAGGAGGAGACATCATTAGGCCCCTCCCCTGTCAGCGAGGCTGAGCTGGATAGGTTGGCTGGGGTTCTAGAAGAGTTACATCACCTTCTAGAGACCGCCCCCCACACCATGGTCCAGCCCCCTGGAAAGGCCTTCCCTACAACCGCACGCATTACTGGTCCACAGGAGAGAGACGACCCCTACCCTACACTGTACAGGTAGGGACAACACAAAACACACTCTCACACACACACACACACACACACACGCTCACACACACACACACGCTCACACACACACACACACACACACACACACACACACACACACACACGCTCACACTCACACACTCACGCTCACACACACAGTCATTTGTACTAATAACTCCCCCCCCACCCCACAGGTACATGCATGCATGTCACTTCCTGGAGAGCTCGGCGGTGGCGTTGTCAGCAGCAGTGGCGGCGGGGCATACAGGTGTCACTCACGCCGTCAGGGAAGTCCTGCACTTTCTGTCTCTCACCCAATCAGGACTGCTTTTCATGCTGGCCCAGCCCACGCCTACCAACCTGCTGCTCCGCCTCCTAGCAACCGTCGCCGAGGTTGAGGGAGAGGAGCCTATGGTCACTGGGGGCGACGGCGGGTTCTCGGGCCCCGGATTGGGTGAAGAGGGTTTGGGGGTGTGGCTGATGCAGGCGCTGCATGCCCTCCAGAGCGTGTCTGAGCTGATGAGTCACGTGACTGCCGGCGGGGAGGGAGGGGTGGGGCTAGAGGAGGGGGACAGTGCGGAGGTACTGAGCATGCTCCATGCCCTCTACCTCATCACCTTCACACAGACTGGGAGGAGCGCTGTGGCCCACGTCTTCAGCCTGGAGAACAACCTCTCCTGTCTGGTTACGCTGCTGCAGCACCACAGCAAGGACGGACACGGGGAGGCCAAGGCCCGGAAGGCGGTGACCTATAACTATGCGTGTATGCTGGTGCTGATGGTGGTTCAGAACTCCAGTGATCTCCGTACCATGGAACAACACGCTGCTCCTCTACTCATCCTGGCCAAGGCTGATGACACCAACGCTAAACTACAGGGTGCGTAGCTCCTGACCCCTGACTATAACAACGCCAGGTTGGTATCCAACCTTAACCCCTAACCTCTGACCTGTAACGCCAAACCAACCTTATCAACAGTGGGTGAACTGGTAGTCCCTAAACCTTAATCTTAAAAATACTTCTACACCCAACTCTATCATTGTAATGACATAGCCCTACCCATCACCACTTAGAAATGTGTTGAAGGCCTCCCGAGTGGCGCAGCGGTCTATGGCACTGCATCGACGGATTCCATCCCAGGTTGTGTCCCAGTCGACCGTGACGGGGAGACCCATGAGGCGGCGCACAATTGGCCCAGCGTCGTCCGGGTTAGGGGAGGGTTTGGCCGGATGGGATTTCCTTGTCCTATCGCGCTCTAGCGACTCCTTGTGGCATGCCGGGCGCCTGCAAGCTGACTTCGGTCGCCAGCTGGACGGTGTTTCCTCCAACCTGTTGGTGCGGCTGGCTTCCGGGTTAAGCGAGCGGTGTTTCAAGAAGCAGTGCGGCTTGGCGGGTCGTGTTTCGGAGGACACATGGCTCTCAACCTTCGCCTCTCCCGAGTCCGCAGGGGAGTTGCAGCGATGGGACAAGACTGTTACTATCAATTGGATATTACGAAATTGGGGAGAAAAGTACCCCCCAAAAAACATGTGTATAACTGCTATTCAGAATTCCTTGCAAGGTGAACTGCAACACTAAGTGATCCTCTCAGTGTTGGTGTTGTGTTCCAGAGCTGAGTCAGTGGCTGGAACCTCTGGACAAGGTGAAGTTGGAGATGGGGAGCATCCCCAGCCTCATAGACTACATCAAACAGGTGAGCCGTTACACTACATGTCCCCAAGGACTGATAACTTGTTGTTGCTGTTTGTTTAATCCTTCATAATGATGACTTGGCTGCAGGCCTTCAG
Organism: Salmo trutta; assembly: GCF_901001165.1. Taxonomy (NCBI): domain Eukaryota; kingdom Metazoa; phylum Chordata; class Actinopteri; order Salmoniformes; family Salmonidae; genus Salmo; species Salmo trutta. The sequence continues at coordinate 204,206 of NW_021822211.1, forward strand.
CTCCCTACGCACACACACACACACACACACACACACACACACACACACACACACACACACACACACACACACACACACACACACCGACTTGCTTTGATATAACTAGCTGACTAAACTCCACTCCATGGTGAAGGACGTTTCTGATGAAATCCACCAACGAGTGAAGCAGAGATCAGGCTTTGTGGAATTCAGCAACGACTACATCGATTCTCCCAAGGTCAATACTTAAAAAAAATATTTTTATTTTTTAAATAAAATAAAAAAAGGTTATGAAACGCTTAACTTGTACCTGTGTTTGTCTTCTGTAGTTGTGTTCCTTTCTTTGTTAGCTGAAATCCATACTTTTTCAATAAACGTTATTCAAAAACATCCACCGACTATTTCCTTGTTGAGATTCAATTGTCAAATGCTAATTTGCGCTGAGTTGCCATCTTAGAGCAACAGCAATGGGCAAACAGTTGGTGGTTTTATTTGATTAGCGTCCATACTTGAAAAAGTATGGATTTCAGCTAAGAAAGGCACGCAACTAAAGGACAAACATAGGTACAAGGTAAGCGTTTCATAATACATTTTATTCATATAGTCGGACCTGAATTCCACAAAGCATGGTCTCTGCACCACTCCTTCGGTGGATTTCAGCAGAGACGTCCTTCACCATGGAGTTAACTAGTTTGATTTAATTATTAGGATCTTCTATGACGACAGCTAGTCTCACTGGGGTGCGACTGGGGTCCTACTGGGGTCCTACTGGGTTCCGACTGGGGTTTCGACTGGGGTCTTACTGGGGGTCCCACTGGGGTCTTACTGGGGGTTCGACTGAGGTACGACACATAACAAAAAAGACATTTGAGACAAAAGACTTGACAATTTAAAAGCATTAATGTGTGTGTGTGTGTGCGCCCATCGATCGGTTACACATACATGTCAGTACATATACACAACAAGTAGGTCACATGGGGGAGAGGCCTTGTGCCGTGAGGTGTTGCTTTATTTGTTTTTTTAAACCAGGTTTGCGGTTCACGTGTGCTGTATAAGATGGAAGGGAGTTCTATGCAGTCATGGCTCTGTATAATACTGGACACTTCCTTGAATTTGTTTTGGACCTGGGGACTGTGAAAAGACCCCTCGTGGCATGTCTGGTGGGGGGTGTATGTGTGTGTGTATGTGTCAGTGCTTTGTGTAAGTTCACTATGCAAACAATTTGGAATTTTCAACACATTGTTTCTTATAAAAACAAGTGGCAGTCAGTGTTTCCTCAGCATATGTTAATGTTAGACCTCTGATTACAATGAAGAGCAAGACGTGCCGCTCTGTTCTGGGCCAGCTGGAGCATAACTAGGTCTTTCTTTGCAGCACTTGACCATATGACTGGACAATAATCAAGATAAGATAAAACTAGAGCCTGTGGAATGTGGTGTGAAAAAAGCATCTTTCTTTTGACCATGACGGTTTACAATCTTAAGTTAACACCAAGTAATTTAGTCTCCTCAACTTGTTCAACAGCCACACCATTCATTACCAGATTCAGCTGAGGTCTAGAACTTAGAGAATGATTTGTACCAAATACAATGCTCTTAGTTTTAGAGATGTTCAGGACATGTTTATTACTGGCCACCCACTCCAAAACAGACTGCAACTCTTTGTTAAGGGATTCAGTGACTTCATTAGCTGTGGTTGCTGATGCGTATACGGTTTAATCATCAGCATACATGGACACACATGCTTTGTGTAATGCCAGTGGCTGGTCATTGGTAAAAAAAAAGAAAACCAGTAGAGGGCTTAGAGAGCTGCCCTGCGGTACATGCAAATATCTGTGACTGTGGCTGACCCAGATCTTGGAGGGAGGGAGAGCGTGCGCGCGCGTCTTTGGAAAGTATTCAGACCCCTTGAATTTTTCCACATTTCTTTTACGTTACCTTCTTATTCATCCTGTTTCCATTGATCGTCCTTGATGTTTCTAAAACTTGATTGGAGTCCACCTGTGGTAAATTCTATTGATTTGGATATGATTTGGAAAGGCACACACCTGTCTCTATAAGGTCCCACAGTTGACAGTGCATGTCAGAGCAAAAACCAAGCCATGAGGTCGAAGGAACTGTCTGTAGAGCTCCGAGACAGGATTGTGTTGAGACACAGATCTGGGGAAGGGTACCAAAACATTTCTGCAGCATTGCAGGTCCCCAAGAACACAGTGGCCTCCATCATTCTTAAATGGAAGAAGTTTGGAACCACCAATACTCTTCCTAGAGCTGGCCTCCCGGCCAAACTGAGCAATCGGGGGGGAAGGGCCTTGGTCAGGGAGGTGACCAAGAACCCGATGGTCACTCTGATAGAGCTCCAGAGTTCCTCTGTGGAAATGGGAGAACCTTCCAGAAGAACAACCATCTCTGCAGCACTCCACCTATCAGTTCTTTATGGTAGAATGGCCAGACGGAAGCCACTCCTCAGTAAAAGGCACATGACAGCCCGCTTGTAGTTTGCCAAAAGGCACCTAAAGACTCTCAGACCATGAGAAACAAGATTCTCTGCTCTAGATTGAACTCTGTGGCCTGAATGCCAAGCGTCAAGTCTGGAGGAAACCTGGCACCATCTCTACTGTGAAGCATGGTGGTGGCAGCATCATGCTGTGGGGATGGTTTTAGCAGCAGGGACTGGGAGACTAGTCAGGATCGAGGGAAAGATGAACAGAGCAAAGTACAGAGAGGTCCTTGATGAAAACCTGCTCCAGAGCTCTCAGGACCTGACTGTGGAGAAAGTTCACCTCCCAACAGGACAATGACCCTAAGCACACAGCCAGACGACGCAGGAGTGGCTTCGGGACAAGTCTCTGAATGTCGTTGAGTGGCCCAGCCAGAGCTCGGAATTGAGCCCGATCGAACATCTCTGGAGAGACCTAAAAATAACTGTGCAGCGACGCTCCCCATTCAACCTGACAGAGCTTGAGAGGATCTGCAGAGAAGAATGGGAGAAACTCCCCAAATACAGGTGTGCGAAGCTTGTAGTGTCATACCCAAGAAGACTTGAGGCTGTAATCGCTGCCAAAGGTGCTTCCACAAAAGTAATTGAAAAAAGGGTCTGAATACTTATGTAAATGTGATTTGTTTTCATTTTTTATTTAATTTTTTATACATTTGCAATGTTAAAAAAAATGTTTTAACTGTTTTTGCTTCGTCATTATGGGGTATTGTGCATAGATTGATGAGGGGGAAAAACAATTGAATCAATTTTAGAATAAGGCTGTAAAGTAACAAAATGTGGAAAAAGTCAAGGGGTCTGAATACTTTCCGAATGCACTGTGTGGCTGATGTAAATAAAATACTTAGTGTATGTACATGTGTATTATTGGTCATATTACTAACAGAAAACCCATTCTGTCCTGTCTGTCCCGTGTGTGTCCCTGTAGAACGTCCAGAACGTGTTGACTCTAGAGGGAAGTGGACTGATGTCTGCTCTGAGGGTCCTCTGCCAGATCGCCTGTCCCCCTCCCGCCGTAGAGGCTCAGCAGAGAGATCTGAAGTGGAGTCTAGCGGGGGTGCAGTTGTTTTCTGGGGAGGGCTTGGACACGTGTGTTTGTGTGCTCCAGAAGCTGTGTAGCGTGCTGCTGCCTGCCTGGCGTGTGCACGGACACATGGGACCCACCCCACAGCGCTGTATGATCCTTGGCGTGTGCGCTAACACGCTAAGGCTGCTGCGGACCATGCTGACAGAGCTGCTGCGCAGCGGGGCCTTCCAGTTCAGGGACACGCGTGTGGCGAGCACGTTGGTGACGCTACACATGGTGGTGTGTTCAGCCCCGTCCTCTGGACGTCTAGACTGGGAGGAGACCAAGGTTCAGGCCCTCATCGTTGATGTGCTGCTCACCTTCACACAGGGAGTCAGCGAACAGGTAGAGAGCTCTTTTCTGATTGACCTTTAACATAATGTTGTGTGTGTGTTGCGTGTAATAAATTGGGTATCATTTCCCCTGTAGATGACCCACACAGAGGAGACTCTGCTCAGTAACACATGGTCTCTGATGCTGAAGGAGGTGTTAGGCTCTCTACTGAAAGCACCAGAAGGACTCTTCTCTGGCCTCACCCTGCTGTCTGAACTGCTACCACTCCCCCTGCCCATGCAGAGCACGCAGGTACACACACACGCCCGCTGCTTCTCATGTTGCTACAGCCATCATCAGCAACAGTCTGGAGGTCGTCGGATTGACACTTAACAAACTAATCAATGCATGAGGATTGAAAGCTGTAGGACTTTCATGTTGGAAACATCCAAACCGAAGGGAAACAGATTTCTAGTTGTGTGTTGTGCCGGTCCCCCTCCAGGTGATCTCTGTCCAGGACGTGGCTGTAGCGTTGAACACCAGGAAGTTGTGGAGCATGCACCTGCGGGTGCAGTGGGGTGTGTTTGCAGACGCCCTCGGGTGTGTGTGTGGAACTAGCTGTCCTCCGCTGCTGGCCATGCTGCGACGTGTGTGTGTCCAGCTGGCTGACCTCTCCTCTCCCACCGCCACCCTCATCATGAAGACCCTGCTGGAGTTCCTGCTGGGGGAACTACAGCCGTAAGACAGTCGCAAACACACACCCTAATGCACCTCTTGTACTAAGATGGCAAGCCAAATAAATCCCTAATTGGCCTTGTATATTATTTCACGTCCAAATTACAACCACCATGATACCTTCTCTGATGTTTTTGATTTCGGTATGTGTGGTTGTGTTTTTGATTTCGGTATGTGTGGTTGCGTTTTTGATTTCGGTATGTGTGGTTGTGTTTTTGATTTCGGTATGTGTGGTTGCGTTTTTGATTTCGGTATGTGTGGTTGCGTTTTTGATTTCGGTATGTGTGGTTGCGTTTTTGATTTCGGTATGTGTGGTTGCGTTTTTGATTTCGGTATGTGTGGTTGCGTTTTTGATTTCGGTATGTGGTTGCGTTTTTGATTTCGGTATGTGTGGTTGCGTTTTTGATTTCGGTATGTGTGGTTGCGTTTTTGATTTCGGTATGTGTGGTTGCCTTTTTGATTTCGGTATGTGTGGTTGCGTTTTTGATTTCGGTATGTGGGGTTGCGTTTTTGATTTCGGTATGTGTGGTTGCGTTTTTGATTTCGGTATGTGTGGTTGCGTTTTTGATTTCGGTATGTGGGGTTGCGTTTTTGATTTCGGTATGTGTGGTTGCGTTTTTGATTTCGGTATGTGTGGTTGCGTTTTTGATTTCGGTATGTGGGGTTGCGTTTTTGATTTCGGTATGTGGGGTTGCGTTTTTGATTTCGGTATGTGTGGTTGTGTTTTTCAGTGTTGAGGGTAAGAGTCCGGGTTGGGGGCAGGTCCTGCGTCTCCTCTCTCTATTCGACACCCTGGTTTCCCAGAGAGCCTGTAAGATCGCAACGTTACACCTGCTCTCTGGCTCCGCCCCTGGAGACGAGCCATTGGCTGATGTCTTCCCCCTGCTACTGTCCCTATTGGTTCCCGCTGCTGACCACGCCCTGCCACAACAGCACTGTGCAGAGCTGGTGGGAACTGTCCTGCAGTCACTGTGTGACCAGGTAACACACGAAGCACCTGGTATTGTATGAAGCTAATGCACTTCATCCACTAGCTGATGTTTTTCCTCCAGCTGTAACAATGGAGAGGTATGGGCTGAATTGGTGCGTGTTATGTTCATAAACATGTAGGTCTTTGTGGATGCTCTTTAGTCTGAACTATGTGTCAGACTAGCAGGGGGTCGTATTAGGCTGAGCCAGGTAAGAGGGAGCGGTAGAGGGATAGAGAAAGGTGTTTAACCCCATCAGTCCCAAGACATTTATCTGACTTTTATTTATCTGCATGTCCAGCCGTTATATTTAGTCTCACAATGAAGTGTTTTACCATGTTCTTTTCAGGACAACCAGGGCTACAAGTAGAACACCTAACTATTTCACATAAACAGTTGCATTCATGAGTTTTATTGACAGAGCAAAAACCCAATAGAAATGTAGTTATAAGAATGCTCTAATTACAGAAATGGTTTGCTCACTGGAAAATGAATATCTAACTAGTCAGTGACAACTGTTCAGAGTTTATAATAGCAACTATGTGAGCTTATCACAGTGTTATAGACACTATGTCCTGGCATTTACTATGGTCTTCTCTGTAGAAGAACCCCTTACAGTATTATAGACACTATGTCCTGGGATTTACTATGGTCTTCTCTGTAGAAGAACCCCTTACAGTATTATAGACACTATGTCCTGGCATTTACTATGGTCTTCTCTGTAGAAGAACCCCTTACAGTGTTATAGACACTATGTCCTGGGATTTACTATGGTCTTCTCTGTAGAAGAACCCCTTACAGTGTTATAGACACTATGTCCTGGGATTTACTATGGTCTTCTCTGTAGAAGAACCCCTTACAGTGTTATAGACACTATGTCCTGGGATTTACTATGGTCTTCTCTGTAGAAGAACCCCTTACAGTGTTATGTCCTGGGATTTACTATGGTCTTCTATGTAGAAGAACCCCTTACAGTGTTATGTCCTGGGATTTACTATTGTCTTCTATGTAGAATAACCTCTTACAGTGTTATAGACACTATGTCCTGGGATTTACTATGGTCTTCTCTGTAGAAGAACCCCTTACAGTATTATAGACACTATGTCCTGGGATTTACTATGGTCTTCTATGTAGAATAACCTCTTACAGTGTTATAGACACTATGTCCTGGGATTTACTATGGTCTTCTATGTAGAAGACCCCTTACAGTATTATGTCCTGGGATTTACTATGGTCTTCTATGTAGAATAACCCCTTACAGTGTTATATCCTGGGATTTACTATGGTCTTCTATGTAGAAGAACCCCTTACAGTGTTATGTCCTGGGATTTACTATGGTCTTCTATGTAGAAGAACCCCTTACAGTGTTATGTCCTGGGATTTACTATGGTCTTCTTATGTAGAAGACCCCTTACAGTGTTATAGACACTATGTCCTGGGATTTACTATGGTCTTCTATGTAGAAGACCCCTTACAGTGTTATGTCCTGGGATTTACTATGGTCTTCTATGTAGAAGAACCCCTTACAGTGTTATAGACACTATGTTCTGGGATTTACTATGGTCTTCTCTGTAGAAGAACCCCTTACAGTATTATGTCCTGGGATTTACTATGGTCTTCTATGTAGAAGACCCCTTACAGTGTTATGTCCTGGGATTTACTATGGTCTTCTCTGTAGAATAACCCCTTACAATGTTATGTCCTGGGATTTACTATGGTCTTCTATGTAGAAGACCCCTTACAGTATTATGTCCTGGGATTTACTATGGTCTTCTCTGTAGAAGAACCCCTTACAGTGTTATGTCCTGGGATTTACTATGGTCTTCTATGTAGAAGACCCCTTACAGTATTATGTCCTGGGATTTACTATGGTCTTCTATGTAGAAGAACCCCTTACAGTGTTATAGACACTATGTCCTGGGATTTACTATGGTCTTCTCTGTAGAAGAACCCCTTACAGTATTATAGACACTATGTCCTGGGATTTACTATGGTCTTCTCTGTAGAAGAACCCCTTACAGTGTTATAGACACTATGTCCTGGGATTTACTATGGTCTTCTCTGTAGAAGAACCCCTTACAGTGTTATAGACACTATGTCCTGGGATTTACTATGGTCTTCTCTGTAGAAGAACCCCTTACAGTGTTATAGACACTATGTCCTGGGATTTACTATGGTCTTCTCTGTAGAAGAACCCCTTACAGTGTTATAGACACTATGTCCTGGGATTTACTATGGTCTTCTCTGTAGAAGAACCCCTTCTAACGACTCTTGTGTAGTTTATGAGAATCATAGAGACGAAACATGTTACGTGAGAGTCAGCTTTTGCCAAGCATCTCAAATCATTCTGACTCTACAAATGTTTTTGTAAATGGTGGGACTCATTGGGTTAACTCTGCTGTGTGTGTGTGTGTGTGTGTGTGTGTGTGTGTTAGGACATCTCTCTGGTGGTGCCCCACCCAGCCGAGGGGTGTGTGTCAGAGGCCGAGCAACTGGCCAATGCCCTGCCAGGACGGGAAATGATCTCATCAGTGTGCGACTCTCTGCTGGAGGTTTTGGGGAACGGAGAGAGCAGTGCCGCTCTGCTCCTCACCTGTCTCAGAACACTCATGTTCCTCACAGAACATGACTATGGACTCTACCACCTCAAAGGGTACACACACACTCCTCACTGCCAGGAGTTTAGATCAATGCAAGTGTAGCATGTGTATATAGACAATAGTAGGGGTTAAAGCACTGAACCCTGTGGAACACCGAATTCAACTTTAGAGATGTGTGTTTTTAGGGCTCTGAAGAAGCACAGTGCCAGTGTGTGTGCTCTGTTGAAGAGACAGGTGTTCTCCTTCAGGAAAGACTCTGCTGAACTCCTCTCTGCTCTGCTGGACTTCCTACGACAGATCCTCAACACTGACCCTCTGGTAAAACCATATCAACATGATCAACCATTATTAACATGGTCAACCATTATCTGCCGATGTGAAGGCCGGTCCGCCCGTATATCATTAATCTGTCTCTGTCACTCTCTCTGTTCTCATACCCAGGGTTGCTGTGGGGAGGAGAGTGGAGGGGAAGAGTCCGGGCTGGTCCCGCCCCCAAGGTCTGTGGCTCTGACTGGCTCAGAGATGAAGGCTCTGCTGCAGTGGGAGGAGACTGACACACACCCTCTAAACACACTAGAGAAACACATCACGGTACACACACACACTTTGTGCATAGTAATGATTATAAATGCAAGTACAGATCTCCTGACGGAAGTAGTGGAAGTAACTGGTGTGTGTGTGTGTGTAGAAGCTGTGCAAGGAGGAGGATTCATTGGAGACCCTGCTGGAGAATGTGATTGGTCTACGACAGACGCTGGAGACCACTATGGACACATCTTCTCCCCCTGAGACGGAGCCCACTCTACCCAACCCTGACACGCTATTGGCCCAGTTCAACCACAGGTACCGCCTACTGACACTGTTGGCCCAATAGATACCGTTAAAGCTGCAATATGTAACTTTTTGGGCGAGCTGAACAAATTCACATAGAAATTTGAGTTATAGATCTGTCATTCTCACTGAACGCATGTCTAGAAGCGGTAGATCGGTTATATGTGTGCTATTTTTATGCTTCCAGTTCTTAAATTTCATTTTTGCGTCTTTTACTTTCGGTTTTGCACACCAGCTTCAAACAGCAGAAACAGTCATGGAAGATATATTTAACTTAAGCAATAAGGCCCGAGGGGGGGTGGTATATGGCCAATATCAAATCAAAGTTTATTTGTCATATGTGCCGAATACAACCTTACAGTGAAATGCTTATTTACAGGTTCTAACCAATAGTGCAAAAAAAAGGTGTCTGTGTGTAGGTAAGTAAAGAAATAAAACAACAGTAAAAAGACATTTGAAAATAACAGTAGCAAGGCTATATACAGACACCGGTTAGTCAGGCTTATTGAGGTAGTATGTACATGTAGATATGGTTAAAGTGACTATGCATATATGATGAACAGAGAGTAGCAGTAGCGTAAAAAGAGGGGTTGGCGGGTGGTGGGACACAATGCAGATAGCCCGGTTAGCCAATGTGCGGGAGCACTGGTTGGTCGGGACAATTGAGGTAGTACAGTGAGGGAAAAAAGTATTTGATCCCCTGCTGATTTTGTACGTTTGCCCACTGACAAAGAAATGATCAGTCTATAATTTTAATGGTAGGTTAATTTGAACAGTGAGAGACAGAATAACAACAAAAAAATCCAGAAAAACGCATGTCAAAATTTGTATACAATTATTTGCATTTTAATGAGGGAAATAAGTATTTGACCCCTCTGCAATACATGACTTAGTACTTGGTGGCAAAACCCTTGTTGGAAATCACAGAGGTCAGACGTTTCTTGTAGTTGGCCACCAGGTTTGCACACATCTCAGGAGGGATTTTGTCCCACTCCTCTTTGCAGATCTTCTCCAAGTCAGGTTTCGAGGCTGACGTTTGGCAACTCGAACCTTCAGCTCCCTCCACAAATTTTCTATGGGATTAAGGTCTGGAGACTGGCTAGGCCACTCCAGGACCTTAATGTGCCACTCCTTTGTTGCCTTGGCCGTGTGTTTTGGGTCATTGTCATGCTGGAATACCCATCCACGACCCATTTTCAATGCCCTGGCTGAGGGAAGGAGGTTCTCACCCAAGATTTGACGGTACATGGCCCCGTCCATCGTCCCTTTGATGCGGTGAAGTTGTCCTGTCCCCTTAGCAGAAAAACACCCCCAAAGCATAATGTTTCCACCTCCATGTTTGATGGTGGGTATGGTGTTCTTGGGGTCATAGGCAGCATTCCTCCTCCTCCAAACACGGCGAGTTGAGTTAATGCCAAAGAGCTCCATTTTGGTCTCATCTGACCACAACACTTTCACCCAGTTGTCCTCTGAATCATTCAGATGTTCATTGGCAAACTCAGACGGGCATGTATATGTGCTTTCTTGAGCAGGCGGACCTTGCGGGCGCTGCAGGATTTCAGTCCTTCACGGCGTAGTGTGTTACCAATTGTTTCCTTGGTGACTATGGTCCCAGCTGCCTTGAGATTATTGACAAGATCCTCCCCTGTAGTTCTGGGCTGATTCCTCACCGTTCTCATGATCATTGCAACTCCACGAGGTGAGATCTTGCCTAGAGCCCCAGGCCGAGGGAGATTGACAGTTCTTTTGTGTTTCTTCCATTTGCGAATAATCGCACCAACTGTTGTCACCTTCTCACCAAGCTGCTTGGTGATGGTCTTGTAGCCCATTCCAGCCTTGTGTAGGTCTACAATCTTGTCCCTGACATCCTTGGAGAGCTCTTTGGTCTTGGCCATGGTGGAGAGTTTGGAATCTGATTGATTGATTGCTTCTGTGGACAGGTGTCTTTTATACAGGTGACAAGCTGAGATTAGGAGCACTCCCTTTAAGAGTGTGCTCCTAATCTCAGCTTGTTACCTACATAAAAGACACCTGGGAGCCAGAAATCCTTCTGATTGAGAGGGGGTCAAATACTTATTTCTCTCATTAAAATGCAAATCATTTTATAACATTTTTGACATGCGTTTTTCTGGATTTTTTTGTTGTTATTCTGTCTCTCACTGTTCAAATAAACCTACCATTAAAATTATAGACTGATCATTTCTTTGTCAGTGGGCAAACGTACAAAATCAGCAGGGGATCAAATACTTTTTTCCCTCACTGTATGTATATGAATGTATAGTTAAAGTGACTATGCATATAAGATAAACAGAGAGTAGCAGCAGCGTAAAAGAGGGGGGGGGGGCACACAATGCAATTAGTCCAGGTAACCATTTGGTTACCTGTTCAGGAGTCTTATGGCTTGGGGGTAAAAACTGTTGAGAAGCCTTTTTGTCCTAGACTTGGCATTCCGGTACCACTTGCCATGCGGTAGTAGAGAGTAGAGGTAGACCGATTTAATGATTTTTCAACGCCGATACCGATTATTGGAGGACCCCCCCCCCCCAAAAATCAGATGCCGATTAATCGGCCGATTTTTTTGGGGAACATATATATATATGTGTATATATTTTATATATTTTATTTTTTATTTTATTTGTAATAATGACAATTACAACAATACTGAATGAACACTTATTTTAACTTAATATAATACATCAAAATCAATTTAGCCTCAAATAATGAAACATGTTCAATTTGGTTTAAATAATGCAAAAACAAAGTGTTGGAGAAGAAAGTAAAAGTGCAATATGTGCCATGTAAGAAAGCTAACGTTTAAGTGCCTTGCTCAGAACATGAGAACATATGAAAGCTGGTGGTTCCTTTTATCATGAGTCTTCAATATTCCCAGGTAAGAAGTTTTAGGTTGTAGTTATTATAGGAATTATAGGACTATTTCTCTATACGATTTGTATTTCATATACCTTTGACTATTGGATGTTCTTATAGGCACTTTAGTATTGCCAGTGTAACAGTATAGCTTCCGTCCCTCTCCTCACTCCTACCTGGGCTCGAACCAGGAACACATCGACAACAGCCACCCTCGAAGCAGCGTTACCCATGCAGAGCAAGGGGAACAACTACTCCAAGTCTCAGAGCGAGTGACGTTTGAAGCGCTGTTAGCGCGCACCCCGCTAACTAGCTAGCCATTTCACATCGGTTACACCAGCCTAATCTCGGGGGTTGATAGGCTTGAAGTCATAAACAACGCAATGCTTGAAGCATTGCGAAGAGTTGCTGGCAAAACGCACAAAAGTGCTGTTTGAATGAATACTTACGAGCCTGCTGGTGCCTACTACCGCTCAGGCAGACTGCTCTATCAAATCATAGACTTAATTATAATATAATAAACACACAGAAATACGAGCCTTAGGTCATTAATATGGTTGAATCCGGAAACTATCATCTCGAACACAAAACGTTTTTCTTTCAGTGAAATATGGAACCGTTCCGTATTTTATCTAACGGGTGGCATCCCTAAGTCTAAATATTCCTGTTACATTACACAACCTTCAATGTTATGTCATAATTACATAAAATTCTGGCAAATTAGTTCGCAACGAGCCAGGCGGCCCAAACTGTTGCATATACCCTGACTCTGCGTGCAATGAACGCAAGAGAAGCGACACAATTTCATATTGCCTGCGAACCTGGATTTCTTTTAGCTAAATACGCAGGTTTAAAAAACATACTTGTGTATTGATTTTAAGACATTGATGTTTATGGTTAGGTAAACGTTGGAGCAATGAGTCCTTTTTCGCGAATGCGCACCGCATCGATTATATGCAACGCAGGACAGGCTAGATAAACTAGTAATATCATCAACCATGTGTAGTTAACTAGTGATTATGATTGATTGATTGTTTTTTATAAGATAAGTTTAATGCTAGCTAGCAACTTACCTTGGCTTCTTACTGCATTTGCATAACAGGCAGGCTCCTCGTGGAGTGCAATGTAAAGCAGCTGGTTAGAGCGTTGGACTAGTTAACCGTAAGGTTGCAAGATTGAATCCCCGAGCTGACAAGGTAAAAGTCTGTCGCTCTGCCCCTGAACAAGGCAGTTAACCCACAGTTCCTAGGCCGTCATTGAAAATAAGAATGTGTTCTTAACTGACTTGCCTAGTTAAATAAAGGTGTAAAAAAACAACAACAAAAAAACCAATTACATTTAAAAAGGTGTCCAAAAATACCAATTACCGATTGTTATGAAAACTTGAAATCAACCCTAATTAATCGGCAATTCCGATTAATTGGTCAACCTCTAGTAGAGAGAACAGTCTATGACTGGGGTGGCTGGGGTCTTTGACAATTTTTAGGGCCTTCCTCTGACACCGCCTGGTGTAGAGGTCCTGGATGGCAGGCAGCTTTGCCCCAGTGATGTACTGGGCCGTACGCACTACCCTCTGAAGTGCCTTGCGGTCGGAGGCCGAGCAATTGCCGTACCAGGCAGTGATGCAACCGGTCAGGATGCTCTCGATGTTGCAGCTGTAGAACCTTTTGAGGATCTCAGGACCCATGCCAAATCTTTTTCGTTTCCTGAGGGGGAATAGGCTTTGTCGTGCCCTCTTCACGACTGTCTTGGTGTGTTTGGACCATTCTAGTTTGTTGTTGATGTGGACACCAAGGAACTTGAAGCTCTCAACCTGCTCCACTACAGCCCCGTCGATGAGAATGGGGGCGTGCTCGGTCCTCCTTTTCCTGTAGTCCACAATCATCTCCTTAGTCTTGGTTACGATGAGGGATAGGTTGTTATTCTGGCACCACCCGGCCAGGTCTCTGACCTCCTCCCTATAGGCTGTCTCGTCGTTGTCGGTGATCAGGCCTACCACTGTTGTGTCGTCTGCAAACTTAATGATGGTGTTGGAGTCGTGCCTGACCATGCAGTCGTGGGTGAACAGGGAGTACAGGAGGGGACTGAGCACGCACTCCTGGGGAGCTCCAGTGTTGAGGATCAGCGTGGCAGATGTGTTGCTACCTACCCTCACCACCTGGGAGCGGCCCGTCAGGAAGTCCAGGATCCAGTTGCAGAGGGAGGTGTTTAGTCCCAGGTTCCTTAGCTTAGTGATGAGCTTTGAGGGTACTATGGTGTTGAACGCTGAGCTGTAGTCAATGAATAGCATTCTCACATAGGTGTTCCTTTTGTCCAGGTGGGAAAGGGCAGTGTGGAGTGCAATGGAAATTGCATCATCTGTGGATCTGTTTTGGCGGTATGCACATTGGAGTAGGTCTAGGGTTTCTGGGATAATGGTGTTGATGTGAGCCATTACCAGCCTTTCAAAGCACTTCATGGTTACGGACGTGAGTGCTATGGGTCTGTAGTCATTTAGGCAGGTTGCCTTTGTGTTCTTGGGCACAGGGACTATGGTGGTCTGCTTGAAACATGTTGGTATTAGACTCAATCAGGGACATGTTGAAAATGTCAGTGAAGACACCTGCCAGTTGGTCAGCACATGCCCGGAGCACACGTCCTGGTAATCCATTAGGCCCCGCAGCCTTGTGTATGTTGACCTGTTTAAAGGTCTTACTCACGTCGGCTACGGAGAGCTTGATCACACAGTCATCCGGAACAGCTGATGCTCTCATGCATGACTCATGGTTGCTTGCCTCGAAGCGAGCATAGCAGTGATTTAGCTCGTCTGGTAGGCTCGTGTCACTGGGCAGCTCGCGGCTGTGCTTCCCTTTGTAGTCTGTAATAGTTTGCAAGCCCTGCCACATCTGATGAGCGTTGGAGCCGGTGTAGTATGATTCAATCTTAGCCCTGTATTGACGCTTTGCCTGTTTGATGGTTCGTCGCAGGGCATAGCGGGATTTCTTGTAAGCTTCCGGGTTAGAGTCCCGCACCTTGAAAGCGGCAGCTCTACCCTTTAGCTCAGTGCGAATGTTGCCTGTAATCCATGGCTTCTGGTTGGGGTATGTATGTACAGTCACTGCGGGGATGACGTTCTCGATGCACTTATTGATAAAGCCAATGACTGATGTGGTGTATTCCTCAATGTCATCGGAAGAATCCCGGAACATGTTCCAGTCTGTGATCGCAAAACAGTCCTGTAGTTTAGAACGGCTATGGGCTGTTCTTATGCACGACGCAACGCGGAGTGCCTGGACACAGCCCTTAGCCGTGGTATATTGGCCATATCACAAACCCCCGTGGTGCCTTATTGCTATTATAAACTGGTTACCAACGTAATTAGAGCAGTATAAATACGTTTTTGTCATATTGTGATGTACTACGGCTGTCAGCCAATCAGCATTCAGGGCTCAAACCACCCAATTTATAATGCGGTTTAGATCTACACTATACTGCCTGTTTTGTCACACAAACTGAAATTAGGCGAACTATTAGAATTTTAGCAACCAGGAAATGACAGAGCGATTTCTGCATAGTGCACCTTTAACAAAAGTGCAATTTTAATCAACTTTTTTTAATTATGCGCCTGTATGAACTCAAAATCTGTTTGGGGAATCTGGCTTGTCTTGAATGCCCCACTGACATCAGGGGCGAAAATCTGATATCCACTTTGGAGGGGACAATTACATGAAATTTTCTCAAGAGCAATTCCTGAGGGGGACACCAAAAGTAGTGCTGTAACACATAGCCTACATTGGTTCCTCAATATACATTTACCATATTACAAAGAAATAAGGTGTTTGCCATACTCCTAACTACCGGTACCCAAAACTACACAACTAATCACAACAGCAATACCATTGCCTTTAACAAATCTTAGTTCAGTCACCAGTTTAAGTTGAGAGTGGGGGTATCCATGGCATTTTCCAATTATGTTCCTATTTTACAAGTCAAAAAAATTGAGAACCTTTCATAATGTTGCCAAACAAAGACTCAACAAACTTACCTGAGACTCCCTGTCTCTGCCAGTCCGTCCCTGCATATCTGTCCCCAACTCTGCTGTCTGTGTGCCATCTGTTGCCTGCTCTGCCTAATGACATCATTGTGAAACATTTCCATTAGAATTTCATTTCTTTCTTATGAACATTTTATCAACTAGTCTTTGAGATATTAGGCTACTAGGGTTCTTACAATGCGTTTTGGTGTATTGAAAAATACTCTGATGTCTGTCTTTTATTTTTCTGCCATTTTTCTACCTGGCTGGCTACACACATAGTGTGTATGTTATTTACAGTAGGAGATGGGCTTCTATCATCTTCAATCATTCTATATGGGCTTCGATCTAAAAGGTAGCTAGCAAATGTGAAATGGATTAAAATGACAAGAGTTGACAGCTGTATGAGTTCACCATTTACTCAACATATGCTGCAACCTTTTGTAATTTTAATAGTTTGTTTCATATTGGCTGGCTTCCAACAATAGCTGAATTTGCAAAGCTAGCGAGCACCAATTCAGTTTCAGTGGTGTTTGCTATAATCTTTGCTACCCGGGTTAAATAAAGGTGAAATAAAATAAATAAATAAAAGTTCCCTTGCGACAATTTAGCTTTTACAACGAGACCATTAAATATATTTAAGACAATGGTAGAAGAGAGTGTAGTTCTGTTCAGTTTGGACTTCAGTTTATCGCTAACCTTATCACAGGGACTTTGAAGCACTAACTTACATCATCTGCATGCTGATTCCATCTTTGACGACGCCACATAAATGGAATAGGTACTAGCTAGCTTAATAGTTAATATTTGCGCGCTAGCTCTGCATATTCAGCTAGTGTGTGTGCGCGATTGACTGGATGAACCTCACGGCAGTTACGTAGCAAGCTAAGGAACTGGCAGTGGATCAAACCATTGTGAGGCAAAGGGCGGGGGGTTCGCAATCTTTTGAAACTTAAAAACGCGCTATTAAGTGTCTATAATCAGCACAATTGCTTTCATTGCGTATTATTATTATTTAAATTACATAGTTATGTTTCAGTGATATATTGGGGGGACAAATCATATTTTTCCCAGGATGGGGGGGTCGTGTCCCCCCCGTACCCCCCGGGATTTCCGCCCCTGACTGACATGCTATGGACCCAGTTTTGACCCGAAGCTGTGTGTGTCCTGTTCTGACTGTCTGTGTGTCCTGTTCTGACTGTCTGTGTGTGTTCTCTCCTGCAGGACGGTGTTTGTGTTGTCGGAGGTGTTGGATGAGCAGCTGAAGGCTCTGTGGTTCTCCCCCTTCCACACTGATGACATGGAGGCTGAACTAGACATGGTGAGACACCTGTGTGTTGTTTGAATGTGTGTGTGTCTCTTTCTGTCTGTCTGTGTGTGTGTGTGAGTAAACCTCTCTGTCTCTCTGTAGGTGAAGGTGGACCTGCTAGGCCTGGCCCAGGAGTGTTGTCCAGAGTTGGATCTGAAGTCAGAGCTGGAACGCTCCTTCCTGTCTGAGCCCTTGTCTCCCAGTCATACCAAAACTAACAAGGGCTTCAGGCTGGGCAAGCACAAACACGAGACCTTCATCACCAGGTACACACAAACTTTGATCACCTTAAGGCACATAATGTGATTGTATGTGACCCACATGTTAACAAAGATGCCTGTGTCGTCCTCTTCCTCCCTGCAGTGGTAAGTCAGACTACATCGAGCCAGCTAAGAGAGCCCACATGATGGCTGCTCCTCGCGGTCGAGGTAGGGGGGGCTTCGGGGGACAGCTCTGTCGCCCCCACGACATCTTCCGCCAGCGCAAACAGAACACTTCGCGCCCTCCCAGCATGCACGTGGATGACTTTGTGGCGGCGGAGTTTAAAGACGTTGGGACTCCCCTGGGCCTGTTGCCCCCCAAGCGACCCCCAAAGAGCTCCCCCAAACCCCCCACCAGAGGCCTGTTCACTGGGAACAGAGGCAGGGCTGCCTTCCACAGCCAGCAGACACGCTTTTTCACCCCACCGCAGCCTAAAGGAGTGCTGCTGTCTGGTATGTTGACACACACACACACACACACACACACACACACACACACACACACACACACACACACACACACACACACACACACACACACACACACACACAGACACAGACACAGACACAGACACAAACATCGCTGTAAACTAACAAGTGGGTCTGTTGTCTTTTAAAGAACCTTTGACTACCGTGTCTTCCCATCCCCCTCCCTTCTAGGTAACTATAATGCCCGCCGTGAAGGTGGGCGAGGTGGCACGTCGTGGAGTGGTCCGTTGCCACCGGTTACCCACAGAGGAACATACAGTGATGCCAGGGGCGGGCAGAGCAACTTCACACGCGGCCCCCTGCCCTCACGCCAGCAGCCTGCAGGTACACACACACACATGCTCGTTTGCACACACATACATATTCAGAGAACAACATGAATACAAGATAATACTTTCATGCACAATTACTGACGGTCACCCTTGTTCTTCTCGCTCCCTCTCCCTCTCTTCCAGGTGCATATCGCCTGGCTCCGCGGGACCGCGCCCCTCGAGGTCGTGGGGGTACAGGCCTGTCGTGGCTGAGTCAGGGAGGAGGAGGAGGGGGGAGGGGGTCCCAGGGGGGGAAGTTTAGTGGTGGGGGAGGCAGCGGAGGAGGGAGGGGACGACACGTTCGCTCTTTCACCAGGTAAACAAACCTGACCAATGACTGCAGCCCATCACGGCTCTTAACGGACCAATCAGGAATAATGAGTACATCATCTCCATGGAAACGTGTCCTCTGTGGGATTCTATTGATGATGATGTGTGGAATTTGTTGTATGTTTTAGTTCTTTTACATTGTTGTTCAGACTCAATAAAATTCTGTGATTGAGAGCGCTGTCTGGAGTAGTGTGTTCCTCACTGTGGTATGTTAGTATGGATGGAGTAAGACTATTGTACCTTAAGAGGACCAGAGATCAGAGGTGTTTCAGCAAACTTTATTTAGGATCTCAGCAGGCTGGTTTTCTCTTGAGTTGAAGCAATGTCACAGGTATCTGCCAATCATCAAGGGTGCGTTCAGGAGATGCCACACCAGATAAAATGTTTTGAGACGGTTAAATGAAGAAGGAAGTTAAAGCATTTTCTCTCATTTGTGCCTACTGAACATAACCCAGTACTGAACATAACCCAGTACTGAACATAACCCAGTACTGAACAAAACCCAGTAACATTAAGAATTACCCCTCAGATGACAGTGACCTCTCTGCTCTTGATGCAGTCGAGGGTAAGGCTGCGGGGGCGGGCCTTACGTGACCCCTCCCCTGGCTGTGGGGAGGTAGGCAGGTATAAGGCTGGAGTGGGCAAAGCCGAGGGTAGTGATTGGGTAGAAGCCTGTGTTGGCCCTGCCCTCAGCAGGCCCCTGGTTGGGTGTTCTACTTGATGCTGGCTCCTAATTGTCCCATCTTCTTGATGCAGTCCTCTGATTGGTTTGTCTCTGTTCCGCTGTCCCCTGAATGGCTGCAGGCACCGGAGCATCTCCAGTAGCTCCCTCTTCTCTAGCTCCGCTTCTGCCAGCTCCTGTCTCCGCAGGCGCTCTGCCTCCAAGAGAGCCCGGACATCACACACCACCCTCGACACCTGGCCCTACACACACACACACACACACACATAACACACGTCATAACACACACACACACATTCCTATAGGTAGTACATATTATAAGTGTGTGTCACCTTGAGGTCCTCCACCTCGCTCTTCAGCAGAGACTCTTTCTGCACCATGTGTCTCCTCTGAGAGTCCAGCCTCGACTCCATCTCACGCCTCACCACCTCCACCTTACCCAACATCTCTGCCCTGCGACACACACAAACACACGTGTCACAATAAATCACAATATCCATTGTATAAAAGCAATGACATCGCCCTTGAGGTTCTAGAATATTGTAAATATTGGCACAGCTTTGTATCTCAATATATCTCAATCCATCACCTCAAACACACAAACCTGAGCAGCTCCAACTCTGTTCGTAGCACCGCAACACAGTTGTGCTGTGATTGGTCTACAGAGAGGAGGGTGTGGCCACAGCCGCTAGGACACGCCCTGCTGCGGAACTCACACTCCAACAGGTGAGACTCCAGACCCCTCCTCTCCACCTGCACCGGACAACCTGGGGAGGTGGAGAGGAAAGAGGAGTTAAGGAGAGGGATACAGAAAGATGAAGTAAGAGAGCAACACTTGAGACCTACTGAAAGTCTCTCACTGTCTTTCTCACCCCCAACCCCTTCCTCTACCCCGCTCCGCCTTCCTCTTCCTCGCTTCACGCCGCTCCGCCTTCCTCTACCCCGCTCCGCCTTCCTCTCTCCCATTCCACATTCCTCTACTCCGCTCCGCCTTCCTCATCCTCGCTCCACCTTCCTCCATCCCGCTCCGCCTTCCTCTTCCTCGCACCGCCTTCCCCCACCCCGCTCCACCTTCCTCCACCCCGCTCCGCCTTCCTCTCTCCCACTCCACCTTCCTCTACCCCGCTCCGCCTTCCTCTTCCTTGCTCCGCCTTCCTCCACCCTGCTTCGCCCTCCTCTACCCCGCTCCGCCTTCCTCTTCCTCGCTTCACCCCGCTCCGCCTTCCTCTACCCCGCTCCGCCTTCCTCTCTCCCACTCCACCTTCCTCTACCCCGCTCCGCCTTCCTCTTCCTCGCTCCGCCTTCCTCCACCCCGTTCCACCTTCCTCTACCCCGCTCCGCCTTCCTCTCTCCCAGTCCACATTCCTCTAGCCCGCTCCGCCTTCCTCTACCTCGCTCCGCCTTCCTCTCTCCCATTCCGCCTTCCTCTACCTCGCTCCGCCTTCCTCTACCCCGCTCCGCCTTCCTCTACCTCGCTCCGCCTTCCTCCACCCCGCTCCACCTTCCCCCACCCCGCTCCGCCTTCCTCTCTCCCGCTCCGCCTTCCTCTACCCCGCTCCGCCTTCCTCTTCCTCGCTCTGCCTTCCTCCACCCCGCTCCGCCTACCTCCACCCCGCTCCGCCTTCCTCTCTCCCATTCCACCTTCCTCTACCCCGCTCTGCCTTCCTCTTCCTCACTCCGCCTTCCTCCACCCCGCTCCGCCTTCCTCTACCTCACTCCGCCTTCCTCTACCTCGCTCCGCCTTCCTCTCTCCCATTCCGCCTTCCTCTACCTCACTCCACCTTCCTCTACCCCGCTCCGCCTTCCTCTACCTCGTTCCGCCTTCCTCTACCTCGCTCCGCCTTCCTCTACCTCGTTCCGCCTTCCTCTCTCCCGTTCCGCCTTCCTCTACCTCGCTCCGCCTTCCTCCACCCTGCTCTGCCTTCTTCTTCCTCGCTCCACCTTCCTCTACCCCGCTCCGCCTTTCTCTACCTCGCTCCGCCTTCCTTCACCCCGCTTCGCCTTCCTCTACCCCGCTCCGCCTTCCCCTACCCCGCTTCGCCTTCCTCTACCCCGCTCCGCCTTCCTCCACCTCGCTCCGCCTTCCTCCACCCCGCTCCGCCTTCACCCACCCCGCTCCGCCTTCCTCTACCTCGCTCCGCCTTCCTCTACCCCGCTCTGCCTTCCTCTACCTCGCTCCGCCTTCCTCTCTCCCGCTCCGCCTTCCTCTACCTCGCTCCGCCTTCCTCTACCTCACTCCGCGTTCCTCTACCTCGCTCCGCCTTCCTCTACCCTGCTCCGCCCTCCTCTACCCCGCTCCGCCTTCCTCTCTCCCATTCCGCCTTCCTCTACATCGCTCCGCCTTCCTCCACCCCACTCCGCCTTCCCCCACCCCGCTCCGCCTTCATCTACCCCGCTCCGCCTTCCTCTACCCCGCTCCGCCTTCCTCCACCCCGCTCCGCCTTCCCCGACCCTGCTTCGCCTTCCCTGACCCCGCTCCGCCTTCCTCTACCCCGCTCCGCCTTCCTCTACCCCGCTGCGCCTTCCTCTACCCCGCTCCGCCGTCCTCTACCTCGCTCCGCCTTCCTCTACCTCGCTCCGCCTTCCTTCACCCCGCTCCGCCTTCCTCTCTCCCGCTCCGCCTTCCTCTACCCCGCTCCGCCTTCCTCTACCTCGCTTCGCCTTCCTCTCTCCCGCTCCGCCTTCCTCTACCTCGCTCCGCCTTCCTCCACTCCGCTCCACCTTCCTCTACCCCGCTCCGCCTTTCTCTACCTCGCGACACCCCGCTTCGCCTTCCTCCACCCCGCTCCACCTTCCTCCACCCCGCTCCGCCTTCCTCTCTCCCACTCCACCTTCCTCTACCCCGCTCCGCCTTCCTCTTCCTCACTCCGCCTTTCTCTACCTCGCTCCACCCCGCTTCGCCTTCCTCTACCCCGCTCCGCCTTCCTCTACCCCGCTCCGCCTTCCTCTACCTCACTCCGCCTTCCTCTACCTCGCTCCACCTTCCTCTTCCTCGCTCCACCTTCCTCTACCCCGCTCCGCCTTTCTCTACCTCGCTCCACCCCGCTCCGCCTTCCTCTACCCCGCTCCGCCTTCCTCTTCCTCGCTCCGCCTTCCTCCACCCCGCTCCGCCTTCCTCTACCCCACTCTACCTTCCTCTACCCCGATCCGCCTTCCCTCACCCCGCTTCGCCTTCCTCTACCCCCTCTTCCTCGCTCCGCCTTCCTCCATCCCGCTCCGCCTTCCCCCACCCCGCTTCGCCTTCCTCTACCTCACTCCGCCTTCCTCTTCCTCACTCCGCCTTCCTCTTCCTCACTCCGCCTTCCTCTACCTCACTCCGCCTTCCTCTTCCTCACTCCGCCTTTCTCTACCTCGCTCCACCCCGCTTCGCCTTCCTCTACCCCGCTCCGCCTTCCTCTACCCCGCTCCGCCTTCCTCTACCTCGCTCCACCTTCCTCTTCCTCGCTCCACCTTCCTCTACCCCGCTCCGCCTTCCTCTACCCCGCTCCGCCTTCCTCTACCCCGCTGCGCCTTCCTCTACCCCGCTCCGCCGTCCTCTACCTCGCTCCGCCTTCCTCTACCTCTCTCCGCCTTCCTCCACCCCGCTCCGCCTTCCTCTCTCCCGCTCCGCCTTCCTCTACCACGCTCCGCCTTCCTACCTCGCTCCGCCTTCCTCTACCTCGCTCCGCCTTCCTCTCTCCCGCTCCGCCTTCCTCTACCCCGCTCCGCCTTCCTCTACCCCGCTCCGCCTTCCTCTACCCCGCTCCGCCTTCCTCTTCCTCGCTCCGCCTTCCTTCACCCCGCTCCGCCTTCCTCCACTCCGCTCCGCCTTCCTTCACCCCGCTCCGCCTTCCTCCACCCCGCTCCGCCTTCCTCTCTCCCACTCCACCTTCCTCTACCTCGCTCCGCCTTCCTCCACTCCGCTCCACCTTCCTCCACCCCGCTCCACCTTCCTCCACCCCGCTCCGCCTTCCTCTCTCCCACTCCACCTTCCTCTACCCCGCTCCGCCTTCCTCTTCCTCACTCCGCCTTTCTCTACCTCGCTCCACCCCGCTTCGCCTTCCTCTACCCCGCTCCGCCTTCCTCTACCCCGCTCCGCCTTCCTCTACCTCACTCCGCCTTCCTCTACCTCGCTCCACCTTCCTCTTCCTCGCTCCACCTTCCTCTACCCCGCTCCGCCTTTCTCTACCTCGCTCCACCCCGCTTCGCCTTCCTCTACCCCGCTCCGCCTTCCTCTTCCTCGCTCCGCCTTCCTCTCTCCCACTCCACCTTCCTCTACCCCGCTCCGCCTTCCTCTTCCTCACTCCGCCTTTCTCTACCTCGCTCCACCCCGCTTCGCCTTCCTCTACCCCGCTCCGCCTTCCTCTACCCTGCTCCGCCTTCCTCTACCCTGCTCCGCCTTCCTCTACCTCACTCCGCCTTCCTCTACCTCGCTCCACCTTCCTCTTCCTCGCTCCACCTTCCTCTACCCCGCTCCGCCTTCCTCTACCCCGCTCCGCCTTCCTCTTCCTCGCTCCGCCTTCCTTCACCCCGCTCCGCCTTCCTCCACTCCGCTCCGCCTTCCTTCACCCCGCTCCACCTTCCTCCACCCCGCTCCGCCTTCCTCTCTCCCACTCCACCTTCCTCTACCTCGCTCCGCCTTCCTCCACTCCGCTCCACCTTCCTCCACCCCGCTCCACCTTCCTCCACCCCGCTCCGCCTTCCTCTCTCCCACTCCACCTTCCTCCACCCCGCTCCGCCTTCCTCTCTCCCACTCCACCTTCCTCTACCCCGCTCCGCCTTCCTCTTCCTCACTCCGCCTTTCTCTACCTCGCTCCACCCCGCTTCGCCTTCCTCTACCCCGCTCCGCCTTCCTCTACCCCGCTCCGCCTTCCTCTACCTCACTCCGCCTTCCTCTACCTCGCTCCACCTTCCTCTTCCTCGCTCCACCTTCCTCTACCCCGCTCCGCCTTTCTCTACCTCGCTCCACCCCGCTTCGCCTTCCTCTACCCCGCTCCGCCTTCCTCTTCCTCGCTCCGCCTTCCTCTCTCCCACTCCACCTTCCTCTACCCCGCTCCGCCTTCCTCTTCCTCACTCCGCCTTTCTCTACCTCGCTCCACCCGCTTCGCCTTCCTCTACCCCGCTCCGCCTTCCTCTACCCCGCTCCGCCTTCCTCTACCTCACTCCGCCTTCCTCTACCTCGCTCCACCTTCCTCTTCCTCGCTCCACCTTCCTCTACCCCGCTCCGCCTTTCTCTACCTCGCTCCACCCCGCTTCGCCTTCCTCTACCCCGCTCCGCCTTCCTCTTCCTCGCTCCGCCTTCCTCCACCCCGCTCCGCCTTCCTACCTCGCTCCGCCTTCCTCTACCTCGCTCCGCCTTCCTCTCTCCCGCTCCGCCTTCCTCTACCCCGCTCCGCCTTCCTCTACC
Source organism: Salmo trutta (assembly GCF_901001165.1). Lineage (NCBI taxonomy): Eukaryota > Metazoa > Chordata > Actinopteri > Salmoniformes > Salmonidae > Salmo > Salmo trutta. The sequence continues at coordinate 228,801 of NW_021822211.1, forward strand.
CCGCTCCGCCTTCCTCTACCCCGCTCCGCCTTCCTCTACCCCGCTCCGCCTTCCTCTACCTCACTCCGCCTTCCTCTACCTCGCTCCACCTTCCTCTTCCTCGCTCCACCTTCCTCTACCCCGCTCCGCCTTTCTCTACCTCGCTCCACCCCGCTTCGCCTTCCTCTACCCCGCTCCGCCTTCCTCTTCCTCGCTCCGCCTTCCTCTCTCCCACTCTACCTTCCTCTACCCCGCTCCGCCTTCCTCTTCCTCACTCCGCCTTTCTCTACCTCGCTCCACCCCGCTTCGCCTTCCTCTACCCCGCTCCGCCTTCCTCTACCCCGCTCCGCCTTCCTCTACCTCACTCCGCCTTCCTCTACCTCGCTCCACCTTCCTCTTCCTCGCTCCACCTTCCTCTACCCCGCTCCGCCTTCCTCTACCCCGCTCCGCCTTCCTCTTCCTCGCTCCGCCTTCCTTCACCCCGCTCCGCCTTCCTCCACTCCGCTCCGCCTTCCTTCACCCCGCTCCACCTTCCTCCACCCCGCTCCGCCTTCCTCTCTCCCACTCCACCTTCCTCTACCTCGCTCCGCCTTCCTCCACTCCGCTCCACCTTCCTCCACCCCGCTCCACCTTCCTCCACCCCGCTCCGCCTTCCTCTCTCCCACTCCACCTTCCTCTACCCCGCTCCGCCTTCCTCTTCCTCACTCCGCCTTTCTCTACCTCGCTCCACCCCGCTTCGCCTTCCTCTACCCCGCTCCGCCTTCCTCTACCCCGCTCCGCCTTCCTCTACCTCACTCCGCCTTCCTCTACCTCGCTCCACCTTCCTCTTCCTCGCTCCACCTTCCTCTACCCCGCTCCGCCTTTCTCTACCTCGCTCCACCCCGCTTCGCCTTCCTCTACCCCGCTCCGCCTTCCTCTTCCTCGCTCCGCCTTCCTCTCTCCCACTCCACCTTCCTCTACCCCGCTCCGCCTTCCTCTTCCTCACTCCGCCTTTCTCTACCTCGCTCCACCCCGCTTCGCCTTCCTCTACCCCGCTCCGCCTTCCTCTACCCCGCTCCGCCTTCCTCTACCTCACTCCGCCTTCCTCTACCTCGCTCCACCTTCCTCTTCCTCGCTCCACCTTCCTCTACCCCGCTCCGCCTTTCTCTACCTCGCTCCACCCCGCTTCGCCTTCCTCTACCCCGCTCCGCCTTCCTCTTCCTCGCTCCGCCTTCCTCCACCCCGCTCCGCCTTCCTCTACCCCACTCTACCTTCCTCTACCCCGATCCGCCTTCCCTCACCCCGCTTCGCCTTCCTCTACCCCCCTCTTCCTCGCTCCGCCTTCCTCCACCCCGCTCCGCCTTCCCCCACCCCGCTTCGCCTTCCTCTACCTCACTCCGCCTTCCTCTTCCTCACTCCGCCTTCCTCTTCCTCACTCCGCCTTCCTCTACCTCACTCCGCCTTCCTCTTCCTCACTCCGCCTTTCTCTACCTCGCTCCACCCCGCTTCGCCTTCCTCTACCCCGCTCCGCCTTCCTCTACCCCGCTCCGCCTTCCTCTACCTCGCTCCACCTTCCTCTTCCTCGCTCCACCTTCCTCTACCCCGCTCCGCCTTTCTCTACCTCGCTCCACCCCGCTTCGCCTTCCTCTACCTCGCTCCACCTTCCTCCACCAAGCTCCGCCTTCCTCTCTCCCACTCCACCTTCCTCTACCCCGCTCCACCTTCCTCTTCCTCACTCCACCTTCCTCTACCCCGCTTCGTCTTCCTCTACCCCGCTCCGCCTTACTCTACCCCGCTCCGCCTTCCTCTTCCTCGCTCCGCCTTCCTCCACCCCGCTCCGCCTTCCTCTACCCCACTCCACCTTCCTCTACCCCGATCCGCCTTCCCTCACCCCGCTTCGCCTTCCTCTACCCCCTCTTCCTCGCTCCGCCTTCCTCCACCCCGCTCCGCCTTCCCCCACCCCGCTCCGCCTTCCCCCACCCCGCTTCGCCTTCCTCTACCTCACTCCGCCTTCCTCTTCCTCACTCCGCCTTCCTCTTCCTCACTCCGCCTTCCTCTACCTCACTCCGCCTTCCTCTTCCTCACTCCGCCTTTCTCTACCTCGCTCCACCCCGCTTCGCCTTCCTCTACCCCGCTCCGCCTTCCTCTACCCCGCTCCGCCTTCCTCTACCTCACTCCGCCTTCCTCTACCTCGCTCCACCTTCCTCTTCCTCGCTCCACCTTCCTCTACCCCGCTCCGCCTTTCTCTACCTCGCTCCACCCCGCTACGCCTTCCTCTACCCCGCTCCGCCTTCCTCTACCCCACTGCATTGCATGGCACTCCCCCACTCAGAGATGCAGTAGCAAAAGTTCAAAGGAAGATTGAAGGATAAGAAATTGTGTTTTTAATCATGCAAATGAATGAAACACAATCCAATCCAATACCACACAAACGCAAACACCCTGATACCTACCGCACTGGTAACATATGTAGTCTCCACCTGCCAACAACAGGTCACAAACACGTGAGAGTTCACCTAATACCCCCCCCCCCCATCCATCTGTTGCATTGGCTCTCATCCTCTGGGGGATGTTTCTCATTAAAAATGTAGGTGGGATCCCTCCCTGAGTAGTTAGATGTTTCCCCTATTCAGATCTTGGGGCTTTTATTTGCATTTCACTCATAATCGTAAAGGTTGGGATTTGGTTAAGGTAAAATTAACCTAGATCTGACCCAAAGAGCAACTGCTACCTGGAGCTAAGGTCATTGTTCATCCCAGCTGGGCTCTGTATGATGTCACCATGACAACTGGTCTACCACCTGCTCTCATCACACAGGTGTCATATCACTTCTGCTCCGTCTAAACTAAACACACTTGTAGTATACTATACATTTCTCTAATACACTTACACACACACTCTGTATTGTAATACACTGTAATCAGTGGAGGCTGCTGAGGGGAGGATGGCATGGAGTCAATGAAATGGTATCAACCACATGGAAACCACATGTTTGTTACCATTCCATTGAATCCATTCCAGGCATTATCATGAGCCGTCCTCCCCTCAGCAGCCTCCACTGACTGTAATACACACAGAGCTGTAGTACCTCTAGTACCTGTGTAGGAGCAGGATATGAAGGTGAATGGACACTCGTCCTCGTGTGTGTGAAGTGTCTCCAGGCAGCAGACGGCATCACAGCCCTGGCCAGAGTTAACACAACGGATCTGGAGCCTGGACAGGTCATTACGCATGTACCTAACACAGACCAGACAGTGGTTGTTGGAATAACCATATTATAGTGTGTGTGTGTGTGTGTGTGTGTGTGTGTGTGTGTGTGTGTGTGTGTGTGTGTGTGTGTGTGTGAGTGTGTATGTGTATGTGTCTGCGTGGGTGTTTCTGTGTGTGTGTGTGTGTGTGTATGTGTCTGCGTGGGTGTTTCTGTGTGTGTGTGTGTGTGTGTGTGTGTGTGTGTGTGTGTGTGTGTGTGTGTGTGTGTGTGTGTGAGTGTTTCTGTGTGAGTGTGTATGTGTCTGCGTGGGTGTTTCTGTGTGAGTGTGTGTACCTGTGCAGTGGTCTCAGAGTGCTGATGTCCAGTGGAAGTCTGTCCTCAGGGCAGGAGTGGTGGTGTATGAGCCAGGAGCTGATGCAGGCGTCGCAGTAGGCATGTTCACAAGGGGCCTGGAGGGGGCGCTCCAACACATCCCGACACACACAGCACAGAAGCCCCTCGTTCACGTACCCCACAAACCTCTCCAGGTCATAACCCATCCTACAGCACACACAGACATACACAGATCCATGCAGAGCAAAAACAGCCAGCCACCCCTACAGCAGCATACAGCAGTGTTAACTTCCTCCTCAATGTTCCTGGTTTTCTCCGTTTTTGAGCCCCTATGACTCTCCATTCTACTGGCATTCTATTTTACAGAATACACTGACCCTTACCTGAGACTGACAGACTCTCCTTCTCTCTTCCCTCTCTTCCCTCAGTCCTTTCTTCCTCTTTGGACCTCTCTCCACCTCTTCTTCTCTCTCCTGTCTGTGTAGTTTACCCTAGGTGAGGGTTTCTTCTGGCTCCTCCTCTATTTGCTCTCTCAGGGCCACGTCTCTGTGGTGAAGTCTCCCTAGCAACGGGGATCCTCTGCCCAGGCAGCCAGCTGCTGGATGAGACCGCAGACAGACAGTTACACACACACACACACACACACACGTTAAGAGCAAGTGATGAAAGGAAGACTAGGCCTACTGTAAGTAATTCTGATTTATCTATTTGTTTTATTCAGACATTTTGGCAGGATACATCCCTTGGGATGAATCATTGTGTTCTACAAGGGGTCCTGATGAAGCAACAAACACATTACAAAGGCAGTTCCATTCAAACAGGAACATGGTATATCTACAAACATGTTTTCTCCCTCATCCCTTTCCCTCTCTGTCTCTTTGGATGTGGGATTATCATGGATTACGCTCTCCTCTTCCCTGATTGGATTACAGACTCCATGACAACATCCCCACTGCACTCTTACCCCACAGCAGAAATCAAATAGCAACCCTGAAAGAGTGAGTGAGTGAGAGAGCGATATTAGAGACACATATTTCGCTCAGATTACACAGACCCACAAAGAATTTGAAAACAAATCCAATTTTGATAAACTCCCATATCTACTGGGTGAAATACCACAGTGTGCCATCACAGCAGCAAGATTTGTTACCTGTTGCCACAAGAAAAGGGCAACCAGTGAAGAACAAACACCATTGTAAATACAACCTATATTTATGTTTATTTATTTTCCTTTTATACTTTAACTATTTTCACATCATTACAACACTGTATATATACATTTTATGACATTTGAAATGTCTTTATTCTTTTGGAACTTTTGTGTAAGTGTGGTGTTTACTGTTATTTTTTTATTGTTTATTTCACTTTTGTTTATTATCTATTTCACTTGCTTTGGCAATGTAAGCATATTGTTCCCATGCCAATAAAGCCCTTAAATTGAATTGAAATTGAATTGAGAGAGACAAAGAGAGAGATGAGAGAGGGAGATGTCAACCAAATAGGCAATAAACAAAGAGATATCATAGTTATGATGATGAAATCGCCACCACATGTCAGCAACACCATAGGATATAAAGCCTAGCTCTCTAGCCTACAGCTCACTACTTATACCATGGCCATCGACTATGTGCTTTCAATGCGCATTTTTAATATCATGCATTATGACAATATGGAAAATATAAACTCAATAGAAGTTTATGTATTTCGGTAAAACTTCTGTATTCTGCGATGTTGAATATCAATTCTGCATGCAGCAACCTTCTGACCAGTACCTGCTCTTTACAGTGTGTGGGGTTTAGCAGAAATGCTTGCCAGGATGTCATTTATTTGACCATTTATTTGACTTTTATTTTCTAGAGTAGTTTACTTACCACCAGGGCTCAGTCCATGACAGATGACATCTCAATCGGAATCATCATTTAATTTCGCAAACTCCTTCAAATTGACGTGGCATTTTATAACACAAATATCCATGCAATGAGTCTGAACGGCCTACTGTAGGCCTACTGTAGGGCAGGCAGGCTATTATCGTAAATCGGTGAAATTAACCATGGCATCAACTGACGAAAATCAGATTATTTAGAAGTCAAAATGTACACTCGTTTTACCTCTACCGGCACGACACCGGCTGACAGCCGCAGATTGTGCTTCTTATCGCAAGACGACCGAACGAGAGCAAACTCCACCGTTTGGGGCCGCGGGAGTAGAAAACGAGTGCACTCACTAACACTGGACTCCGCCCCTCTACGTAACACGTAGCCAATAGCAGTTTACGCCACTTTAGCGGGAGAATTCATTTCTGAAGAGTTGTGTATCATTGTTTTCTTGTAACTAACTGTAAAGCAGAGGTTTGCTTGACTAAACAGGTATGTATGAAACACACATTTATGCCTTATGTTATCTTTCCAACATATTGTCACAAGCTAGTTGGTTGTTATAGACGATGAGATGAAAATGTTGAAATGTTCAAGGTAGCTTCACTAATTTGGGCTAACTAGCTACACTAACGTTAGCTAACAGTTAACGTAATGTATCTATCTGAACTAACAATGACTTGTATAAACTCATCATTGGTATAAACCCATACATCTCATTGATCTGAATTAACTATTCAAGGGCCATGTACACTGAATGGAAGTAATATATAGCTATGTTATGTAAATCTGTTATTTAACTAGCTGCCTTTTACTAATCAGCTGCTTACTAGAACATTGATTAGTTAGTTAGCTAGCTGAATAAGGGGTTACAGTAGGGAAGAAAAGCCTGCATACCCAGGACCACTAGTACTTGTTCTCCAGGGGGCTCAGGGTTGGCCACCCCTACCCATAAGCCCTCTTATAGATATGAAATGATTTGATCAAATATTACAAACATCCCCTCACACAGACAGGATGCGTCGCTCAGGGGCCCCCAGCCAGGTCTTTGGTAACATGGCAAAGAAGCCCCGGTTCATCCCTCCAGGAGCCTCACTGGCTGGTCCTCCTGATCCCCCTGTGGGTACCCTGCTTGAACTGGAGCCTCTGGCCCCTAAACTCGCCCTGGGGAACGTGCTCAACAAGGTGAACACACGGTCCACTTCACTTTCATCCTTAGCCACAAATGTGACCCCTATTACTATTGTAGTAATTAAGCATAGGAGTCATATTGGAGCTACTTCTCTCTCTAGCCGATGTGAGTAAGACCTTTAACAAATGAACATTCACAAGGCCGCAGGGCCAGACAGATTACCAGGATGCGTACTCAGAGCATGCACTGACCGGCTGGGAAGTGTCTAAAGTGACATTTTCAACCTCTTCCTGACCCAGTCTGTAATACCTACGTTTCAAGCAGACCACCATAGACCCTGGGCCCAAGAACGCCAAGGTAACCTGTCTAAATGACTATCGCCATGTAGCATCTGTAGTCATGAAATGGTATGAAAGGCTGGTCATGGCTCACATCAATACCATCATCCCAGACACCCTGGATCCACTCCAATTCGCATACCTCCCCAACAGATCCACAGATGACACAATCTGTATTGCACTCCACACTGCCCTTACCCACTTGGACAAAAGGAACACCTACGTGAGAAGGCTGTTCATTGACTACATCTCAGCGTTCAACACCATAGTGCCCTCCAAGCTCATCACTAAGGTATGGACCCTGGGACTGAGCATCTCCCTCTGCAACTGGATCCTGGACTTCCTGTCAGGGCGCCCCCAGGTGGTGAGGGTAGGCAACAACATCCGCCATGCTCACCCTTAATATGGGGGCCCCTCAGGGGTGCGTGCTTAGTCCACTCCTGTACTCCCTGTTCACCCACGACTGTGTGAGTGCGCACGACTCCAACACCATTAAGTTTGCCGGCGACATAACGGTGATAGGCCTGATCATCGACAACAATGAGACATCCTATAGGGAGGAGGTCAGAGACAACAACCTCTCCCTCAATGTCAGCAAGACAAAGGAGCTGATGGTAGACAACAGGAAACGGAGGGCCGAGCACACCCACATTCACATCGACAGGGCTGTATTGGAGGGGCTGCATCACCGCTTGGTATGGCAACTGCTTGGTATCCGACCGCATGGAACTACAGAGGGTAGTGAATACGACCCAGTACATCACTGGGGCCGAGCTCCCTGCCATCAAGGACCTCTATGCCAGGCGGTGTCAGAGGAAGGCCCTAAAAATGTTCAGACTCCAGCCACCCAAATCATCAACTGTTCTCTCTGCTACCGTATGGCAAGCACTACCAATGCACCAACAGGACCCTGAACAGCTTCTAGCCCCAAGCCATAAGACTGTTAAATAGTTAGTTTAAAAAAACTGTTCAATGGTTTACATTTACATTGTAGTCATTTAGCAGACACTCTTATCCAGAGCTACTTAGTGCATCCATCTTCAGATAGCTAGGTGAAACAACCACACATCTCAGTCATAGTAAGTACATTCTTCCTGAAAGTAGCTATCAGCAAAGTCAGAGCTAGTAGGGGGTGTTAGTTAACGAAAGGCTTTTTTTTGTCAACGTCTCGTTACTCATTGTGTATCTATTTTATTATTACGTGTTTTCTCTATTATTTCTCTGTTGTGAAGTAAGCATTTCACTGTTAGTCCAGACCTGTTTACGAAGCATATGACAAATAACATTTGAATTGATTTGACTTCATCCAAGACTGTGCAAAAGGGTTTCACTCATACTGCGACATGTGGACCTTCTCAGACCTATCTAACAGTTCTCCTTCCTTGCAGGTCCAGAGGAGCCTCTCAGCCCCTGCACCGCCCCTTGCCCTGCCTGTGAAGGCCTTCAGCCTGGCTAAGAGCAGCCCCCAAGCTCCAGGCCTGTCCAGAGCTCTAGCCAGGGTGCTGGGTGCAGCAGATGGTAAGAAGAATGAGCTAGAGCCTGAAGACCCTTCCTTTACAGAGGAGAACACTGGAGACCCAGCTGGTGAGTCAGACATGGGAGGTGGGGTGGGTTGTGGTGGTGGCACAGTAAACGTTGCCATTGAAACCAGGTATTCCTGGTGGAGATCTAATGCATTCAAATGTGGAGCAGTACTTCTGGTAAGCTTTGGATTTACTCTCTGTATGTCAAAAGCAGAAATCCTGGTGATGAAAATCACTGATTATAAAGCAACAAAGTTACTGCTAACCAACGATGATGGTAAGAATAGTCAGGAACATTTGGTGTGCCATAAGCGAAATGCAGTTAATTAACTATGTAGCATATATTGTTTACATTTCACTGCTGTTGCTAAAGATGTTCTAAAATATTGTTTGAGAAATGCTGGGATTTTGTATAGGTTAACAATTGAGTTTAAGACCCAAAAAGGTGAGGCACGGGTAGAAACTGTATTTTGCCTAATAAAATAGGGATATTTTTTATTTAAACAGGCAAGTCAATTAAGAACATACAGTGCCTTCAGAAAGTATTCAGACCCCTTGACTTTTTCCTCACTTTGTTACGTTACAGCCTTATTCTAAAATGGATGAAATAAAAACAAATCCTCAGCAATCTACACACAATACCCCTTAATGACAAATCGAAAACAGGTTTTTCAAACATTTTCTAAATTTATACAAAATGTAAAACCGATACCTTATTTACATAAGTATTCAGACCTTTTTCTATGAGATTTGAAATTGAGCTCAGGTCCATCCTGTTTCCATTGAACATCCTTGAGATGTTTCTACAACTTGGAGTCCACCTGTGGTAAATTCAGTTGATTGGACATGATTTAGAAAGGCACACACCTGTCTATGTAAGGTCCCACGGTCAAAGGAATTGTCCGTAGAGCTCCGAGACAGGATTGTGTCGAGGCACAGATCTAGAGAAGGGTACCAAAACATTTCTGCAGCATTGAAGGTCCCCAAGTACACAGTGGCCTCCGTCATTCTTAAATGGAAGAAGTTTGGAACCCTCAATACTCTTCCTAGAGCTGGCCGCCGGGCTAAACTGAGCAATCAGGGGAGAAGGGCCTTGGTCAGGGAGGTGACCAAGAACCTGATGGTCACTCTGATAGAGCTCCCGAGTTCCTCTGTGGAGATGGGAGAACCTTCCAGAGGGACAACCATCTCTCAGGCCTTTATGGTAGAGTGGCCAGACGGAAGCCATTCCTCAGTAAAAGGCACATGACAGCCTGTTTGGAGTTTGCCAAAAGGCACCTAGAGATTCTCAGACCATGAGAAACAAGATTCTCTGATCTGATGAAACCAAGATTGAACTCTTTGGCCTGAATGCCAAGTGTCACGTCAGGATGAAACCTGGCACCATCCCTACAGTGAAGCAAGGTGGTGGCAGCATCAGGCTGTGGGGATGTTTTTCAGCGGCAGGGACTGGGAGACTAGTCAGGATCGAGGCAAAGTACAGAGAGGTCTTTGTTGAAAACCTGCTCCAGAGCTCTCAGGACGTCAGACTGGGGTGAAGGTTCACCTTCCAACAGGACAACAACCCTAAGCACAAAGCCAAGACAACACAGGAGTGAATTTGGGACAAGTCTTTGAGTGGCCCAGCCAGAGCCCGGACTTGAACCTGATCAAACATCTCTGGAGAGACCTGGAAATAGCTGTGCAGCGATGCTCCCCATCCAACCTGACAGAGCCTGAGAGGATCTGCAGAGAAAAATGTGAGAAACTCCCCAAATACAGGTGTGCCAAGCTTGTAGCGTCATACCCAAGAAGACTTGAGGCTGTAATCGCTGCCAAAGGTGCTTCAACAAAGTACTGAGTAAAGGGTCTGAATACTTATGTAAATGTAATATTTCAGTAAAAAAGAAATCTAAATTGGCAAACATTTCTAAAAACCTGTTTTTGCTTTGTCATTATGGGGTATTGTGTGTAGATTGATGAGGAGAAAACTGATTTCATCAATTTTAGATTAAGGCTGTAACGTAACAAAATGTGGAAAAAGACAAGGGGTCTGAATACTTTCCGAAGGCACTGTATACTTATTTACAATGACAGCCTAGCAAGAGGCAAAAAGGCTAAACTTTCCAGTTTGAGTGTGTTTTGCAGCTTGTTCCAGTCGCTAGCTGGAGCGAACTGAAAAGAGCAACGACCCAGGGATGTGTGTGCTTTGGGGACCTCTAACAGAATGTGACTGGCAGAACGGGTGCTGTGTATATATATTTGTATTGTTTTATTTAACCTTTTATTTAGCTAGTCAGTTAAGAACAAATTAATATTTTACAATGATGGACTACCAAGCCCTCCCCTAACCCGGACGACACTGGACCAATTTGTGCGCCGCCCTATGGGATTCCCGATCACGACCGGTTGTGATACAGCCCGGGATCGAACCAGGGTCTGTAGTGCCTCTAGCACTGAGATGCAGTACCTTAGACCGCTGCACCACTCGGTAGGGTTGCAGTAGGTATCTCAGATAGGGGGGAGTGAGGGCATCAACCAGTGGGCCTTGCACCGGGTATACAGAGACGGACAGTTTACAGAGTGCCGTGATGTGTCCTATAAGGAGCATTGTTGGCAAATCTGAAGGCCGACTGGTAAAGAACATCTAGCTGCTCGAGAGTACCCTTACCTGCTGATCTATACATTTCTTCTCCGTAATTTAGCATGGGTAGGATGGTCATCTGAATCAGGGTTAGTTTGGCAGCTGGGTGAAAGATGAGTGATTACGATAGAGGAAACCAAGTCTAGATTTAACCTTTGGGTTATTTCCAATGTGGTCCTTGATGTAAAAGACAGGATAAGATGCTACGACCTCCGACAAGACATCAAACATGCAAAAGGACAATATAGGAGGAAGGTGGAATCCTATTACATCGGCTTCGACGCTCGTCGTATTTGGCAGGGCTTGCACACGATAACAGATTACCTAGAGAAACAGCCACGAGTTGTGTAGCGATGCAGAACTCCCAAACAAGCTCAATGCCTTCCGTGAAAGCCCCTGTTTTTCCAGATGACTGTGATCTCGCTCTCCGTAGCCGATGTGAGTAAAACGTTTAAACAGGTTCACAATCACAAGGCCGGAATACCAGAGCGTGTTCATCAAAGCATGGCAGACCAGCTGGCAAGTGTCTTTACAGAAATGTTCAATCTCTCCTTGTCCCAGACTGTAATGCCAACATGTTTCAACGCACCACCATTGTCCCTGTTCCCAAGATCTCCAAGGTAACCTGCCTAAATGACTGTAGTCATGTGGCACTCACATCTGTAATTATGAAGTCCAAGGCTGGTCATGACACATATCAACACCATCATCCCAGACACCCTAAACCCACTCCAATTCACATACCATCCCAACAGATCCACAATCTTGCACTTCACACTGCCCTCTTCCACCTGGACAAGAGGAGAAATAACTGACAATGCTGTTCATAGACTACAGCTCAGTGTTCAACACCATAGTCCCCTCCAAGCTCCTCACCAAGCTAGGTACCCTGGGACTGAACCCCTCCCTCTGCAACTTAACCACAAAGCGCTACAGAGGTTGGTGCGGCAACCCAGTGCATCACTGGGGCCATGCTCCCTACCATCCAGGACCTCTATATCAGGCGGTATCAGAGGTAGGCCTGAAAAATTGCCAAAGACTCCAGCCACCAGTTTACTCTGCTACCGTCTGGCTGTATTGGAGCACCAGCTCTCGGACCAACAGGCCCAGTTAAAAAGCTGTTCATTTTTGTCAGCCTGATTTAGGCCTTAGCCGATACTCGTTGGTGTATTTTAATTATGACTACAAATTCAAGTATTTTTAATTTGCCAACCCTAACGTGTGCCTGGACTTGTAATTTTTTATGCCACTTAACATTTGTGGTTATAATTCTTCCTTAAAACCAAGATAATGTATATGCTGCTTTAGAAAGGAAATGCAGCAAACCAACATCGCCTTTCTAAGGTGAGCGACACTTAGTCTATCCATTTAGGACTGGCAGGGATGTATTTAATGCTCTGACTTGGGCTTCAGTGAAACAAACACACACTGAATGAAGCCTAGCCAACTGTAACAAGCCTATGTTTTAATGACAGCAGGTCCAGCATTATGCAAATGAGCGTGGGTAGTGCAGCGGCAGCGCGAGGCAGATTAGAGCTGTGCCTGGGATCAGTGAGCACACGCGCTCTGTCCCCCCTCCCTCTCAGAGCAACTAGTGCCTCTGTCTCCTCTCCTTTCTCCGCTTTTCACTAGTTTTTCGCTCATTCTGTTGTTCCCGTCCGCGGATGATTCGTGTGTTTCTCTTTGAGAAGTAGCTCTGATTTTTCCTTTGTGTCCATTTTTTTATCGCGCATTCGCACGGACTCGCGCTGCGCGCACACCGCTCCGGTTAAACCAGCGCCGTTTCCTCTTTTCTAGTTAAACGGAAATAAGAATAAAGAAAATGCATCTTTACAATTTCATCGGTATTTCCCCATGTAAGCACACATATTCCCCCCGTATGTTAGTATTTGGTGTATAGCAGTTAGAACGAGCGCTGGTTTGAGGTTTAGAGAGACCGGGCTGTAAGTAGGTCGGGCTGGGTTTAAGCGGCTTTAGCCTGCGTCAGCCTAAGCTGGGAGGAATTCACCCAAAGCCCTCCGCGGTAGGCGGGGGCCTAAACGAGGCTGGCCTAGTTAAGCCTGATTCTTATTGTTGCCCGTGTGTGTTGTGTAACACAGAGCAGAGAAGACCTCGGATGAGAGAGAGTACATGCGTTAGACAGAGACTGTGTTTGATTGAGAATTCATGAAGGGGGAGAAAGAAGAGGGACAAGGAAGAGAGTGAGAGTTAAACCAGTATTAGCCTGAGCCTCATCACAGAACAGAAAGAAAAGGAAGGTAGAGAACCAGACCAAATCTCAAAAGAAGGAGAGGAAAAGAAGCAAGATATTGTGTTGAGTTAGTGCTGGTGTCTAGGCCTGGCTCGGTCCAGTCTGGTTCCCTGGGCTATGTTCTAAGATGGCGTCTGGGTCCGTCTACATGTCGTCCAGTATGGTGGGTAAGGCTCGCTCCTCCAACTTCACCCTGTCTGAGAAACTGGACCTGCTGAAGCTGGTCCGCCCACACATTCGCATCCTGGAGGAGCACACCAACAAGCACGCTGTCATCGTGGACAAGAACAAGTGCTGGGACACAGTGTCTGAGCAGTACAACGTCCTGGGGGGGGACAGGCCCCCCCGCACTGCCCAGGGCCTACGCACCCTCTACAAGAGGCTGAAGGAGTCGGCCAAACAGGAAGTTATGCAACGGAGACACGCCCAGCCAGAGTACAGAGGAAGTATATCTGAACCAACGAGGAGAGTGATGGAGATGATACCTCACCTTTTCCATCACGGCGCTATCCACCATGATAAAGACCCAGCGACGATGCACAGGTGAGACACGCACACACACAGGCTGCTCTGTAGAGCTCTACGAGAGGGGAGGGGCTGGTCTACTAGTAATTAGAGGGGAGGGGCTGCTCTGTAGAGCTCTACTAGTAATTAGAGGGGAGGGGCTGCTCTGTAGAGCTTTACTAGTAATTAGAGGAGAGGGGCTGCTCTATAGAGCTCTACTAGTAATTAGAGGAGAGGGGCTGCTCTGTAGAGCTCTAGTAATTAGAGAAGAGGAGAGGGGCTGCTCTGTAGAGCTCTACTAGTAATTAGAGGAGCGGGGCTGCTCTGTAGAGCTCTACTAGTAATTAGAGGAGAGGGGCTGCTCTGTAGAGCTCTACTAGTAATTAGAGGGGAGGGGCTGCTCTGTAGAGCTCTACTAGTAATTAGAGGGGAGGGGCTGCTCTGTAGAGCTCTACTAGTAATTAGAGGGGAGGGGCTGCTCTGTAGAGCTCTACTAGTAATTAGAGGGGAGGGGCTGCTCTGTAGAGCTCTACTAGTAATTAGAGGGGAGGGGCTGCTCTGTAGAGCTCTACTAGTAATTAGAGGAGAGGGGCTGCTCTGTAGAGCTCTTACTAGTAATTAGAGGAGCGGGGCTGCTCTGTAGAGCTCTTACTAGTAATTAGAGGAGCGGGGCTGCTCTGTAGAGCTCTTACTAGTAATTAGAGGAGAGGGGCTGCTCTAGAGCTCTACTAGTAATTAGAGGAGCGGGGCTGCTCTGTAGAGCTCTTACTAGTAATTAGAGGAGCGGGGCTGCTCTGTAGAGCTCTTACTAGTAATTAGAGGAGAGGGGCTGCTCTGTAGAGCTCTACTAGTAATTAGAGGAGCGGGGCTGCTCTGTAGAGCTCTTACTAGTAATTAGAGGAGCGGGGCTGCTCTGTAGAGCACTTACTAGTAATTAGAGGAGCGGGGCTGCTCTGTAGAGCTCTACTAGTAATTAGAGGGGAGGGGCTGCTCTGTAGAGCTCTACTAGTAATTAGAGGAGAGGGGCTGCTTTGTAGAGCTCTTACTAGTAATTAGAGGAGTGGGGCTGCTCTGTAGAGCTCTACTAGTAATTAGAGGGGAGGGGCTGCTCTATAGAGCTCTTACCAGTAATTAGAGGAGAGGGGAGGGTCTGCTCTGTAGAACTGAACACAGAGCTAACCTCAATCAGTTTACACATGCACACACTCCTCATGCTCACACTCTTGACCTCAGAACAGCCTCAATTCGTCAGGGCATGGACTCTACAAGGTGTTCCACAGGGATTATGGACCGTAGTTGTGTCTGGTTGACTGGATGTCCTTTGGGTGGTGGACCATTATTGACACACACGGGAAACTGTTGAGCGTGAAATACCCAGCAGCATTGCCGTTCTTGACACATACAGGTGCACCTGGCACCTACTACCATACCCCGTTCAAAGGTTCTTACATTTTATGTCTTGCCCATTCATCCTCTGAATGGCACACATTCTCAATTGTCTCAAGGCTTTAAAATCCTTCTTTAACCTGTCTCCTCCCTTTCATCTACACGGATTTCAGGTGGATTTAAAAAATGTCATCAATAAGGGATCATAGTTTTCACCTGGATTCACCTGGTTAGTCTGTCATGGAAAGAGCATTTGTTCTTAATGTTTTGTATACTCAGTGTATAGTTTATTATTATATGATAGTTCCAGCTTTAACTGAGACAACAAGCACAATATGAGTTTACAGCACCTTACACGTCATGTTTACAGCACCTTACACGTCATGTTTACAGCACCTTACACGTCATGTTTACAGCACCTTACACGTCATGTTTACAGCACCTTACACGTCATGTTTACAGCACCTTACACGTCATGTTTACAGCACCTTACACGTCATGTTTACAGCACCTTACACGTCATGTTTACAGCACCTTACACGTCATGTTTACAGCACCTTACACGTCATGTTTACAGCACCTTACACGTCATGTTTACAGCACCTTACACGTCATGTTTACAGCACCTTACATGTCATGTTTACAGCACCTTACATGTCATGTTTACAGCACCTTACATGTCATGTTTACAGCACCTTACATGTCACGTTTACAGCACCTTACACGTCACGTTTACAGCACCTTACACGTCATGTTTACAGCACCTTACATGTCATGTTTACAGCACCTTACATGCCACGTTTACAGCACCTTACACGTCATGTTTAATGCACCTTACACGTCACGTTTACAGCACCTTACACGTCGTGTTTACAGCACCTTACACGTCACGTTTACAGCACCTTACACGTCACGTTTACAGCACCTTACACGTCACGTTTACAGCACCTTACACGTCACGTTTACAGCACCTTACATGTCACGTTTACAGCACCTTACACGTCACGTTTACAGCACCTTACACGTCATGTTTACAGCACCTTACATGTCACGTTTACAGCACCTTACACGTCACGTTTACACACACGTCACCCCATTCACTCTGTCCAGTTCGAAATATATTTGAGTTGTGGAGACGAGTCTATCAAACCCGCTTTTCAAGAGGCAGAAAGTCAACAATCTGGTCAATTCACATTTTAAACGTAGGAGAGGTATTAGCCCACAGTAGGAGAATGCATTCTTTAGCAAAGTATGAGATGGTCATGAAAAGGGTTTTAGAAGAATGTTTTTGACCGTCCCGAAGACCGGTTGTGTTTCTACACACCTGGTCTTCTACACCTGCATTGCTTGCTGTTTGGGGTTTTAGGCTGGGTTTCTGTACAGCACTTTGAGATATCAGCTGATGTAAGAAGGGCTATATAAATACATTTGATTGATTGAATACTCTCAATTCCCCCACCTAGTGCCACTTATACATGTATGGCTGTAGTAATAAAGCTGTATTATTTTCCATATTGTCTCTGCAGGGGGTGATGTATAATAACGATACAGTAATAAAGCTGTATTATACTGTTAATCTGCAGGGTGATGTATAATAACGATACAGTAATAAAGCTGTATTATACTGTTAATCTGCAGGGTGATGTATAATAACGATACAGTAATAAAGCTGTATTATACTGTTAATCTGCAGGGTGATGTATAATAACGATACAGTAATAAAGCTTTATTATACTGTTTATCTGCAGGATGATGTATAAGCATGACTCTCCCATGGAGCAACCTGGCAGCAGCTCTTCCCTCCCAGACTACCCATCAAACCCCGTCACCCACCACCTGGACCAGGATGTGGTCAGGCTGGACCAGGATGTGGTCAGGCTGGACCAGGATGTGGTCAGGCTGGACCAGGATGTGGACGTGAAGCCTCCGCCAGACCTGACCATCCTCTCCACGCGTGTGGGGGTGGTGCTAGGAGAGGGGGCGGAGGAGGAAGATGAGGAGTTGGGCAGTGTCCATGGTTATGACGGCTCCCTCTCGCCCTGCCCATCCTCCGTCGTCCTGCCCCTCTCCACCTCACCCGTTCCACTGCAACGTGACCTTTACCCTCATGACCACTACCCCCGCCGTGACCCTGACAGGCTCCGTCCCCTTCAGCTGGCCAAGGAGGAGCACGAGCAGGTCATGACCAATCACAGAAAGATGGGCGTATACCTGGAGGAGAAGAGGGAGGGGCTAAAGAGGAAGCAGGAACTGGAGGAGGAGCTTCTGAGAGCAAAAATCAAAGTAGAGAAACTGAGGGCAGCCAGGCTGAGGCATGGACTTCCACTGCCCCTATAACTAACACACCCATGGCCTGACTGGACTGACCATGTGGAACTCAGGAGGATGCTCTGAATTGTTTGTATTTCTGTGTTGAATGTTTAGCGTGTGGAAGAGGGGTTTGGTCTGAGAAATAATGTTTGTGTGATGAACAGTGAGTTTGAGGGAGGATTTAAAGGTCCAATGCAGCCTTCTCTATCTCAATATGAAATCATTTCTGGGTAACAAACAACCTTACTGTGATTGTTTTCCATTAAAATGGTCAAAAAGAAACAAATAGATTCTTAGCAAAGTTCAATTTCTCAAGTAAGAATTTTGCTAGGATTGTCTGCGAGTGGTCTGAGTAGGGAGGGGAAAACTGAAAACAAATGGTTATTGGCAGAACAGTTTGGAACTCTCTTTCTTATTGGTCTATTAACACATTTATGGTGATGTCACCAGGCAGGCCAAAACTCCATCCCACCAAAACAGGCTGAAATTTCACGCTAAAAAGGCATTATCATAATTTTCACAATTTCACAGTATTCCAATCTCATAGTGTGGAAATATACAGTACCAGTCAAAAGTTTGGACACACCTACTAATTCAATTGTACTATTTTCTACATTGTAGAGTAATAGTGAAGACATCAAAACTATGAAATAACACATATTGCACCAAAAAAGTGTTCAACAAATCAAAATATATTTTAGATTCTTCGAAGTAGCCACCCTTTTGTCTTGATGACAGCTTTGCACACTCTTGGCATTATCTCAACCAGTTTCATGAGGAATGCTTTTCCAACAGTCTTGAAGGAGTTCCCACAAATGCATACCAGTTGTTGGCTGCTTTTCCTCCACTCTGCAGTCCAACTCATCCCAAACCATCTCAATTGAATTGAGATCGGGTGATTGTAGAGGCCAGGTCAGCTGATGCTGCACCATCACTCTCCTTCTTGGTCAAATAGCCCTTACACAGCCTGGAGGTGTGTTTTACGTCATTGTCCTGTTGAAATACTAATGATAGTCCCACTAAGCGCAAACCAGATGGGATGGCGTATCGCTGCAGAATGCTGTGGTAACCATGCTGGTTAAGTGTGCCTTGAATTCTAAATAAATCACAGATAGTGTCATGAGCAAAGCACCATCACACCTCCTCCTCCATGCTTCACGGTGGGAACCACACATGCGGAGATCATCCGTTCACCTACTCTGTGTCTCATAAAGACATGGCGGTTGGAACCAAAAATCTCACATTTGGAATCAGACCAAAGGACATATTTCCACCTGTCTAATGTCCATTGCATGTGTTTCTTGGCCCAAAAAATGATCTTCTTATTGGTGTCCTTTAGTAGTGGTTTCTTTGCAGCAATTGGACCAGGAAGGCCGGATTCAGACAGTCTCCTCTGAACAGTTGATATTGAGATGTCTGTTACTTGAACTCTGAAGCATTTATTTGGGCGGCAATTTCTGAGGCTGGTAACTCTAATGAACTTATCCTCTGCAGCAGAGGTAACTCTGGGTCTTCCTTTCCTGTGGCGGTCCTCATGAGAGCCAGTTTCATCATAGTGCTTGATGGTTTTTGCGACTGCAATTGAAGAAACTTTAAAAGTTCTTAATGTTCCCTATTGACTGATCTTCATGTCTTAAAGTAATGATGGACTGTCGTTTCTCTTTGCTTATTTGAGCTGTTCTTGCCATAATATGGACTTGGTCTTTTACCAAATATGGCTATCTTCTGTATACCACCCCTACCTTGTCACAACACAACTGATTGGCTCAAACGCAATAAGAAGGAAATAAATGTTTTAACAAGGCACACCTGTTAATGGAAATGCTTTCCAGGTGACTACCTCATGAAACTGGTTGAGAGAATGCCAAGTGTGTGCGAAGCTGTCATCAAGGCAAAGGGTGGCTACTTTTGAAGAATCTAAAATATATTTTCATTTGTTTAACACTTTTTTGGTTACTATATGATTCCATATGTGTTATTTCATAGTTTGGATGTCTTCACTATTATTCTACAATGTAGAAAATAGTAAAATAAAGAAAAAACATTGAGGAGGTGTGTCCAATCTTTTGACTGGTACTGTATATAAAACACAGGGAAATCTAGTTTTTGACTGCACTGGGCCTTTTGAACCGTGTATTTGCGTAAGGAAGTGTGTGTTTTGAGGGAGGATTTAAATGGTGTGTTTACGTGTGGAACGGTGTGTGTGGTGACTACTGTTGAGCTATGACTGGAGCAAAAGACAATACAGATCTCTGCTTTTGTCAGACGAGAGGCGCTACAATCACTGGTTTTAAAACTGGTACTATTTTGACTGGTTTCATTTGGTTCAAAACCCTGTGTTGCTTTACCATCCCATTAGGAGGGAAGATGATAGATGATGAGGAGGGGTTTAGATGGGGGTGTTGCTGTTACAGTGGTGTGATGTTCTGTGTTTGTTGTTCACATCTTCTGTGATTTCATTGTTTTCTATTAAAATAGTTTTTCTAAATAGGTTTTGTGCTTTATCATCTCTTCCCTTCTCCAACCTCCCCTTCTCTATCCCTCCCTCTTCCCCTCTTTTTTAGCCCCTCGCCCCCATATACAGTGCCTTGCGAAAGTATTCGGCCCCCTTGAACTTTGACCTTTTGCCACATTTCAGGCTTCAAACATAAAGATATAAAACTGTATTTTTTTTGTGAAGAATCAACAACAAGTGGGACACAATCATGAAGTGGAACGAAATTTATTGGATATTTCAAACTTTTTTAACAAATAAAAAACTTAAATTGGGCGTGCAAAATTATTCAGCCCCCTTAAGTTAATACTTTGTAGCGCCACCTTTTGCTGCGATTACAGCTGTAAGTCGCTTGGGGTATGTCTCTATCAGTTTTGCACATCGAGAGACTGAAATGTTTGCCCATTCCTCCTTGCAAAACAGCTCGAGCTCAGTGAGGTTGGATGGAGAGCGTTTGTGAACAGCAGTTTTCAGTTCTTTCCACAGATTCTCGATTGAATTCAGGTCTGGACTTTGACTTGGCCATTCTAACACCTGGATATGTTTATTTGTGAACCATTCCATTGTAGATTTTGCTTTATGTTTTGGATCATTGTCTTGTTGGAAGACAAATCTCCGTCCCAGTCTCAGGTCTTTTGCAGACTCCATCAGGTTTTCTTCCAGAATGGTCCTGTATTTGGCTCCATCCATCTTCCCATCAATTTTAACCATCTTCCCTGCCCCTGCTGAAGAAAAGCAGGCCCAAACCATGATGCTGCCACCACCATGTTTGACAGTGGGGATGGTGTGTTCAGGGTGATGAGCTGTGTTGCTTTTACGCCAAACATAACGTTTTGCATTGTTGCCAAAAAGTTTGATTTTGGTTTCATCTGACCAGAGCACCGTCTTCCACATGTTTGGTGTGTCTTCCAGGTGGCTAGTGGCAAACTTTAAACGACACTTTTTATGGATATCTTTAAGAAATGGCTTTCTTCTTGCCACTCTTCCATAAAGACCAGATTTGTGCAGTATACGACTGATTGTTGTCCTATGGACAGAGTCTTCCACCTCAGCTGTAGATCTCTGCAGTTCATCCAGAGTGATCATGGGCCTCTTGGCTGCATCTCTGATCAGTCTTCTTCTTGTATGAGCTGAAAGTTTAGAGGGACGGCCGGGTCTTCGTAGATTTGCAGTGGTCTGATACTCCTTCCATTTCAATATTATCGCTTGCACAGTGCTCCTTGGGATGTTTAAAGCTTGGGAAATCTTTTTGTATCCAAATCCGGCTTTAAACTTCTCCACAACAGTATCTCGGACCTGCCTGGTGTGTTCCTTGTTCTTCATGATGCTCTCTGCGCTTTAAACGGACCTCTGAGACTATCACAGAGCAGGTGCATTTATACGGAGACTTGATTACACCCAGGTGGATTCTATTTATCATCATTAGTCATTTAGGTCAACATTGGATCATTCAGAGATCCTCACTGAACTTTTGGAGAGAGTTTGCTGCACTGAAAGTAAAGGGGCTGAATAATTTTGCACGGCCAATTTTTCAGTTTTTTATTTGTTAAAAAGGTTTGAAATATCCAATAAATTTCGTTCCACTTCATAATTGTGTCCCACTTGTTGTTGATTCTTCACAAAAAATTACAGTTTTATATTTTTATGTTTGAAGCCTGAAATGTGGCAAAAGGTCGAAAAGTTCAAAGGGGCCGAATACTTTCGCAAGGCACTGTATCTCTCCTCACCTCTCCTCTTCGGTCTGGACTCAATATGAGGTTATCTTCACTGTAAGAGTGAATGTGTAATTCAGACCCTGCCTGCAGGTAGCTTTTACACTTCACTAGTGAAGAAGTGAGGTAAAGCACGGATGCAGTGATGCCTAAGAACTACAGTAACTATACAGTCCTAATATGGTAATTTTTGAGGAGACTGGATTAAATGTTTCTCTGTAAGGCAAGGGAGACCCTCTATAGAGAGAAATATAGTGAAATGGCTTGGACAGCCTCTTGCGGCCCAGGGCTGATGTCTCATCCTGGGCATGGCGCTGTAGGAAAGTCCCAGGCTGCAAGTAGAGTGGAGGCCTCAGTGAAGTAGCAACCTCTGCTGGTGAACATGTGAACTGCCACTCAGCAGATCTTGCATAAAACCTTAGTGAATCATCATTTGAGATTTGTGTACACACGCAATTCACATTTTTCTAAATTGTATGTTGCTGCTGTCAATAACAGAATTGAAAACAAATGTATTTTAAAGAGCAATTCAAAGTCTTGGTTCAGAGTGTAGTATTTTATTATTAGGAGCCCCGTTAGCTACTGCTGAAACAGCAGCTACTCTTCCTGGTGTCCACACAAAACATGACATAATACAGAACATTAATGGACAGAACTACATACATTTAAAATAGGAATTCACGCTTTCATACCTTCCTGCTTTAGCTTATATAAAAGACCAATCAGTATCTTGTACTGAAAAAGAGTTGAGCTTCTTGTCTCCACTGGTGTTTGTTCCAGTATATTTAGAGTTTGCAGGCTGGTGTTTGTTCCAGTATATTTAGAGTTTGCAGGCTGCTGTTTGTTCCAGTATATTTAGAGTTTGCAGGCTGCTGTTTGTGTGAGCAGTAATGTGTGTGTTAATGCTCTGATTATTTGTGTTGATCTTTTTGGGGTTTCAGATGTCAGATGTTCCCCACAGAGTCCAGCAGGAGGGTGTGGTCCACGTGTGGTCAGGGCAGGGTCCGGTAGCGGTGCTGGTTCTGATGGGCCGCGGTACTTCAGTGTGATGTGGTGTAAAGCCAGTGGGAGGAAACACAAACGCTGGCAGGGAGACGCTGTCCTGGTGACACGAGGGCGTACCGCCACGCTTAAAGACATGGAGGGCAAGGACATCGGCAAGGGTGAGTGTGTGCGCATTTTAGGTTTCCCCAAACACAGATTAAACATAGTCCTTGACTAAAAATCATGCTCAATGGAGAATTCTGATTTGAAAGTGGTTTTAGTCCAGAACTAGGGCTAATCTGTGGCCAGGAGACCGGCCCTGAGAGGGTTATTTTCCTAGTGCATCGGAGAGTGATTCAGATTGTGTGTGTGTAGGTAGTGGCTATAAGGTATCAGAGCTGGCATCGCTGGGTGAAGGAGAGACCTTGATGATAGGAGCTAAACAGGTGGAGGTGATGGGACTCATATCAGAGCTGGACTACAATAAGGGCCGCTGTTTCCTTGACGTCCATGTGGAGAAGGAGGAGCCTAAGATATCAGCTCCTCCCCCCACACGATGCCCAGCTTCCAAACCGTTCTGCCGTCCGACGCTATTGGGCGGAGAGACTGATAGGGGAGTGGCCAAGCCTCAGGAGGAGGGGCCCTGTAAACCACGCCATGACCCTCTAGCACCAGGTAAATACACAGACATACAGAACACACTCTCTCATCACACACACACATGAAGTTACACATTCTCACACACTTCAAACACACCACACTCATCATCTCTCTAATGGTGTGTGTAGGAGCCATTGTCATGCCCCGGCCCTCAACCAATCACCAGTGGGCGTATAACAAGGCAGGCCTCCCACTGGTGGATGTGGTGGTTGACCCCTACTTGACCGCTCACCTCCGACCCCACCAGCGAGACGGCTTGCTGTTCCTCTACGAGTGTGTCATGGGGATGAGGTAATAGGAGATGTGTGTCTGTTCATGATGAATCCTCTGATCACTCCAAAATGTAATGTTGTGTTCCACAAGGCTCTGTGCTGGGGCTGCTATTTATTTACTTTGATTGATTATGTGTGTGTGTGTGTCAGGGCTACATGTAGGTACGGTGCTATCCTGGCAGATGAGATGGGTCTGGGTAAGACTCTCCAGAGCGTGGCTTTGACGTGGACGCTGCTAAAGCAGGGCCCATACGGCGGGAAGCCGGTTGCTAAGCTTGTGCTGGTGGTTGCCCCCGGCAGCCTGGTGCAGAACTGGGGGGCGGAGTTTAAGAAGTGGCTCGGCCGTGAGAGGATCAGCGTCTACACTGTTAACCAGGTAGGGTGTGTTTGATCAGCGTCTACACTGTTAACCAGGTAGGGTGTGTTTGATCAGCGTCTGTTAACCAGGTAGGGTGTGTTTGATCAGCGTCTACACTGTTAACCAGGTAGGGTGTGTTTGATCAGCGTCTGTTAACCAGGTAGGGTGTGTTTGGTCAGCGTCTGTTAACCAGGTAGGGGTGTGTTTGATCAGCGTCTGTTAACCAGGTAGAGGTGTGTTTGATCAGCGTCTACACTGTTAACCAGGTAGGGTGTGTTTGATCAGCATCTACACTGTTAACCAGGTAGGGTGTGTTTGATCAGCGTCTGTTAACCAGGTAGGGGTGTGTTTGATCAGCGTCTGTTAACCAGGTAGGGTGTGTTTGATCAGCGTCTGTTAACCAGGTAGGGGTGTGTTTGATCAGCGTCTACACTGTTAACCAGGTAGGGGTGTGTTTGATCAGCGTCTGTTAACCAGGTAGGGGTGTGTTTGATCAGCGTCTACACTGTTAACCAGGTAGGGTGTGTTTGATCAGTGTCTACACTGTTAACCAGGTAGGGGTGTGTTTGATCAGCGTCTGTTAACCAGGTAGGGTGTGTTTGATCAGCGTCTGTTAACCAGGTAGGGTGTGTTTGATCAGCGTCTGTTAACCAGGTAGGGGTGTGTTTGATCAGCGTCTGTTAACCAGGTAGGGGTGTGTTTGGTCAGCGTCTGTTAACCAGGTAGGGTGTGTTTGATCAGCGTCTGTTAACCATGTAGGGGTGTGTTTGGTCAGCGTCTGTTAACCAGGTAGGGGTGTGTTTGATCAGTGTCTACACTGTAGGGGTGTGTTTGATCAGCGTCTGTTAACCAGGTAGGGTGTGTTTGATCAGCGTCTACACTGTTAACCAGGTAGGGTGTGTTTGATCAGTGTCTACACTGTTAACCAGGTAGGGTGTGTTTGATCAGCGTCTGTTAACCAGGTAGGGTGTGTTTTGATCAGCGTCTGTTAACCAGGTAGGGGTGTGTTTGGTCAGCGTCTGTTAACCAGGTAGGGGTGTGTTTGGTCAGCGTCTGTTAACCAGGTAGGGGTGTGTTTGATCAGTGTCTACACTGTAGGGGTGTGTTTGATCAGCGTCTGTTAACCAGGTAGGGTGTGTTTGATCAGCGTCTACACTGTTAACCAGGTAGGGTGTGTTTGATCAGTGTCTACACTGTTAACCAGGTAGGGTGTGTTTGATCAGCGTCTGTTAACCAGGTAGGGGTGTGTTGGATCAGCGTCTGTTAACCAGGTAGGGTGTGTTTGATCAGCGTCTGTTAACCAGGTAGGGTGTGTTTGATCAGCGTCTGTTAACCAGGTAGGGTGTGTTTGATCAGTGTCTACACTGTTAACCAGGTAGGGTGTGTTTGATCAGCGTCTGTTAACCAGGTAGGGGTGTGTTTGGAGGAAGAGGGGGAGTGTGTTTCCCTGTAGTGCTGTTTCTGATCCATATGGTGGTGTGTGTGTGTGTTCCGTGTTGTCATTAGGACCACAGGGTGGAGCTGTTTGCAGCGTCTCCTCTCCACAGTGTATTGGTGATCAGCTATGAGATGCTGCTCCGCTCTCTGGAGGTGGTGAGTTGGTTCACAGCAGCTTATCTAACAGGGGGAAGTACCAGTGTTACAACACTGTTGAATTACACCTCAACTCCTAAATGACACAGATTAGGAGTACGATGGATGATACACTCATGGGACATCATAACGTTCTGTGTGTGTGTGTGTGTGTGTGTGTAGGTACAGAAGCTGGAGTTTGGGCTGGTGATCTGTGATGAGGGTCACAGGTTGAAGAACAGCAGCATCAAGACTTCCTCTGCCCTCAGTGGTCTCAGCTGTACACGCAGAGTTATTCTGACAGGTACACACACAGCCCTCTGTTTTATTGACCGTATACTTTCTCCTAGTGTTTTCTGATATATTGTGTGTGCTGTACTGTAGGTACTCCTGTCCAGAATGACCTGCAGGAGTTCTATGCCATCATAGAGTTTGTGAACCCGGGCATTCTGGGGTCGTCTGCTGCCTACAGGAAGGTGTATGAGGAGCCAATCCTCCGCTCCCGACAGCCCATCTGCACTGAGGTACATTACCCATCTACATTCTCTATCTCTATACCTCTACACTATCTCTATTGTACGCTCCCGACAGCCCTCCTGCACTGAGGTACATTACCCATCTACACTCTCTATCTCTATACCTCTACACTATCTCTATTGTACGCTCCCGACAGCCCTCCTGCACTGAGGTACATTACCCATCTACACTCTCTATCTCTATACCTCTACACTATCTCTCTATTGTACGCTCCCGACAGCCCTCCTGCACTGAGGTACATTACCCATCTACACTCTCTATCTCTATACCTCTACACTATCTCTCTATTGTACGCTCCCGACTGCCCTCCTGCACTGAGGTACATTACCCATCTACATTCTCTATCTCTATACCTCTACACTATCTCTCTATTGTACGCTCCCGACAGCCCTCCTGCACTGAGGTACTGTCCCCATCTCTTTCCCTCCCTTCATTCCTTCTCTATATCTCTCCCTGTAGGAGGAGAGAGTTTTGGGGGAGGAGCGAGCGGCTGAGCTCTCTCGTCTGACTGGTCTGTTTATTCTGAGGCGGACCCAAGAGATCATCAACCGCTACCTGCCGCCTCGTCTTGATTGGACAGTGTTCTGTAGCCCCTCCCCCTTGCAGCAGGAACTGTACCAGGCTCTCCTCTCGCACCGTGTCATCCGAGCCTGTCTACTGGGGTCGACACAGACACAGACTCACACACACCTCGCCTGCATCACCAGCCTGAAAAAGCTCTGCAACCACCCAGGACTGCTCTACTCCGCTGTACAGGTATGACACATAAAGACATGATGAAGATGATGACAACAATGATGATGGTGATGATTGTGTGTTCCAGGAGCGTTCTGATGGCGGCTCAGCAGAGGGTTCTCTGTATGAAGGGCTAAGAGGTGTCTTTCCAGAGTCTTACTCTTCTGGGGGCTTCAGTACAGCTGACTCAGGGAAACTACTGGTCCTGTCTGACCTACTGACCACTATTCGCCACCTCAGCCCTACTGACAGGTCTGTGCGTGTGTCTGTGTGTGCGTGTTTGTATGAAGTTCGTCAAGGGATTCGGCCACACTGGCATTGGTTTGTTGACACCATACGGATCCTATTACATTACTAGATGGGCTGTCATAAACCCTCAAAGTTCCAGAATGGGGTGAAATGGCAGCCATATTGGCCAAGGAGAAATCCAAACCTGTCTAATTGGAATGAATGGCAGTAGAGGCAGAATCCAGATGTTTCTTATAGAGGAAAATAAAAGAGACGCATGTGATATCAGAAATAGTGTAATAGAATAATTTTCTACCTAAAATATTGTCATATAATTATAAAAACAATTTATATGGATTTTATACACATTTTCTGTATAAATAGCCTTTGAAATATATGTAAACAGACCATAAATGTCAACATTTTAGTTTTCTTGGAAAGCTGTGAGTTATATGACACAATATCAGTACTTGTTGCATTTACAACTTGTCTCAGTCCCATCATCAACTGATTGACTGTGTTGTTTCAATGTAATGTTGGCATATTGGCAGTTAATTAGAAACATTTATAGAATCATTCCTCTAAAACTGGCTGGCTAACAAACACAGAGCAGATAAATTCTTAAAATGCATTACTTTATACAATATCTTATCACAACATCTTATCACAGAACTCCCTGACCAACATGGCTGACCTTTAGACCATCATAAGAAGGTTCATGTCCAGTCTAGTATTCCAATTCTATGGTTGACACACTCATATGCTGGCACATAACCGTGAGATGATCTTGATCGTGTGTGTGTGTGTGTGTGTACAGGGTGGTGTTGGTGTCCAACTACACTCAGACATTAGACCTACTCCAGGACCTGTGTGTCCACCTGGGCTACACCTACTGTCGCCTGGACGGCAACACCCCCACCATCCAGAGGCAGCGATTGGTGGACAACTTCAACAGCCCTCACTCCGCCCACTTCCTCTTCCTCCTGAGTTCTAAAGCCGGAGGGGTGGGGCTTAACCTGATCGGCGCCTCCCACCTGGTCCTGTACGACATCGACTGGAACCCTGCCAACGATATACAGGTACACACACACACACCACCATTAGTGTATGTTTCGTTCACATCTGAAACACACATGTACACGTTACTGGTCGGTCAGTACCTGCTATGCTCTTGGAGGAGTGATGATGAGGAAGAGGCCTTCCTCCTGATGTGATAGTTGGGCTGATGTGTGTGTGTCTGTCCCCCTCCAGGCAATGGCACGAGTGTGGAGAGACGGACAGAAGAAGACTGTTCACATCTACCGCCTGCTCACTGCAGGTACCATAGAGGAGCGTATCTTCCAGAGGCAGGTGTCCAAACAGGGGCTTTCTGGGACAGTGGTGGACCTGGGGAAAGGGGCGGAGCACACCAGCTTCTCCTCCAATGAGCTGCGAGATCTCTTCAGCCTGACGGACACACCCTGTCTCACTCACGACCTGCTACACTGCAGCTGCAGTATGGACGGATCAGCCCCAGGTAATATATATATATATATATATCACGCCCGTTGTCTGCTTGTGTTTTTATTTAATGTGTTTCTTGTGTGTATTATAGAAGAAGGCGAGGATAAGGCGCCTGCGTCTGATAGGCCGTGTCAGCTGGGTCGTCAAGGTGACCGTGGTGGGGCGGGGCAGAAGCATCTGAGCATGTCAGAGCTGATGCAGTGGAGACACTTTGCAGGGGACACACACACCTTCAGAGATGCTTACCTGGACCACGCACGAAACCACATCTCCTTCGCCTTCCAGTCCACCATCTCACACACCACTCAGTAACACAGACACACACACACAGGCTTTCCACAAATGTCCTCATGCAGAGACCAAAGAAGTGTCCCTTTCTGAGAAACATTGGACTATGTTATTCTTTCTTTATATTTTCTACTGTTTTTACAGTTTGATAGAAGAGAAAGTGTAAACTATGGAATAAACTGCTAAGTTATACTGCGTATTCTGTCTTTTTTTCTGTTTCAGAAATAACAAGATGAATCATACACTGCAGATGAATCATACACTGCAGATGAATCATACACTGCAGATGAATCATACACTGCAACTGCAGATGAATCAAACACTGCAACTGCAGATGAATCAAACACTGCAGATGAATCAAACACTGCAGATGAATCATACACTGCAGATGATTCAACCAGCAGATGAATCAAACACTGCAACTGCAGATGAATCAAACACTGCAGATGAATCAAACACTGCAAATGAATCATACACTGCAGATGAATCATACACTGCAGGTGAATCATACACTGCAGATCAAATCAAATGTTATTTGTTACATGCGCCGAATACAACTGGTGTAGACCTGACCGTGAAATGCTTACTTACATGAATCAAACGCTGCAAATTAATCAAATCAAATTGTATTGGTCACATACACATGTTTAGCAGGTGTTATTGCCGGTGTAGTGAAATGCTTGTGTTCCTAGCTCCAACAGTGCAGTAGTATCTAAACACTGCAGATGAATTAAAACACTCCATTAAAACCTGTGTTTGACTTATAGGAATGGAGAGGTGGAAATTACTTCTGGAATGAGAGGAATCCAGCTGTGTGAGTGTGTCCATGTCAACTGTTTCATTCTTGGCAAAGTGTGTTTCCACTGTCTTTAACTGTTTCATAAAGGTATATATTATCTGAGTTATAGTCCAGGACCACACACACAGCAAGGCTGGCATGAAGGACATGTGTACACACAACACCACCCTGGGAGAGCCAGACTCAGTACTGTAGTTACTACTGGTAGAGATGGAGCCTCAGTACTGTAGTTACTACTGGTAGAGATGGAGCCTCAGTACTGTAGTTACTACTGGTAGAGATGGAGCCTCAGTACTGTAGTTACTACTGGTAGAGATGGAGAGTCTCAGTACTGTAGTTACTACTGGTAGAGATGGAGAGCCTCAGTACTGTAGTTACTACTGGTAGAGATGGAGAGCCTCAGGACTGTAGTTACTACTGGTAGAGATGGAGAGTCTCGGTACTGTAGTTACTACTGGTAGAGATGGAGAGCCTCAGTACTGTAGTTACTACTGGTAGAGATGGAGAACCTCAGTACTGTAGTTACTACTGGTAGAGATGGAGCCCTAGTACTGTAGTTACTACTGGTAGAGATGGAGAGCATCAGTACTGTAGTTACTACTGGTAGAGATGGAGAGCATCAGTACTGTAGTTACTACTGGTAGAGATGGAGCCTCAGTACTGTAGTTACTACTGGTAGAGATGGAGAGCCTCAGTACTGTAGTTACTACTGGTAGAGATGGAGAGCCTCAGTACTGTAGTTACTACTGGTAGAGATGGAGAGCCTCAGTACTGTAGTTACTACTGGTAGAGATGGAGAGCCTCAGTACTGTAGTTACTACTGGTAGAGATGGAGCCCTAGTACTGTAGTTACTACTGGTAGAGATGGAGAGCCTCAGTACTGTAGTTACTACTGTTAGAGATGGAGAGCCTCAGTACTGTAGTTACTACTGGTAGAGATGGAGAGCCTCAGTACTGTAGTTACTACTGGTAGAGATGGAGAGCCTCAGTACTGTAGTTACTACTGGTAGAGATGGAGAGCCTCAGTACTGTAGTTACTACTGGTAGAGATGGAGAGCCTCAGTACTGTAGTTACTACTGGTAGAGATGGAGCCTCAGTACTGTAGTTACTACTGGTAGAGATGGAGAGCCTCAGTACTGTAGTTACTACTGGTAGAGATGGAGCCTCAGTACTGTAGTTACTACTGGTAGAGATGGAGAGCCTCAGTAATGTAGTTACTACTGGTAGAGATGGAGCCTCAGTACTGTAGTTACTACTGGTAGAGATGAAGAGCCTCAGTACTGTAGTTACTACTGGTAGAGATGGAGCGCCTCAGTACTGTAGTTACTACTGGTAGAGATGGAGAGTCTCAGTACTGTAGTTACTACTGGTAGAGATGGAGCCTCAGTACTGTAGTTCCTACAGGTAGAGATGGAGCCTCAGTACTGTAGTTACTACTGGTAGAGATGGAGAGTCTCAGTACTGTAGTTACTACTGGTAGAGATGGAGAGCCTCAGTACTGTAGTTACTACTGGTAGAGATGGAGAACCTCAGTACTGTAGTTACTACTGGTAGAGATGGAGCCCTAGTACTGTAGTTACTACTGGTAGAGATGGAGAGCATCAGTACTGTAGTTACTACTGGTAGAGATGGAGAGCATCAGTACTGTAGTTACTACTGGTAGAGATGGAGCCTCAGTACTGTAGTTACTACTGGTAGAGATGGAGAGCCTCAGTACTGTAGTTACTACTGGTAGAGATGGAGAGCCTCAGTACTGTAGTTACTACTGGTAGAGATGGAGAGCCTCAGTACTGTAGTTACTACTGGTAGAGATGGAGAGCCTCAGTACTGTAGTTACTACTGGTAGAGATGGAGCCCTAGTACTGTAGTTACTACTGGTAGAGATGGAGAGCCTCAGTACTGTAGTTACTACTGTTAGAGATGGAGAGCCTCAGTACTGTAGTTACTACTGGTAGAGATGGAGAGCCTCAGTACTGTAGTTACTACTGGTAGAGATGGAGAGCCTCAGTACTGTAGTTACTACTGGTAGAGATGGAGAGCCTCAGTACTGTAGTTACTACTGGTAGAGATGGAGAGCCTCAGTACTGTAGTTACTACTGGTAGAGATGGAGCCTCAGTACTGTAGTTACTACTGGTAGAGATGGAGAGCCTCAGTACTGTAGTTACTACTGGTAGAGATGGAGCCTCAGTACTGTAGTTACTACTGGTAGAGATGGAGAGCCTCAGTAATGTAGTTACTACTGGTAGAGATGGAGCCTCAGTACTGTAGTTACTACTGGTAGAGATGAAGAGCCTCAGTACTGTAGTTACTACTGGTAGAGATGGAGCGCCTCAGTACTGTAGTTACTACTGGTAGAGATGGAGAGTCTCAGTACTGTAGTTACTACT
The DNA here is from genome assembly GCF_901001165.1 of Salmo trutta. Taxonomy (NCBI): domain Eukaryota; kingdom Metazoa; phylum Chordata; class Actinopteri; order Salmoniformes; family Salmonidae; genus Salmo; species Salmo trutta. The sequence continues at coordinate 260,775 of NW_021822211.1, forward strand.
GGTAGAGATGGAGCCTCAGTACTGTAGTTACTACTGGTAGAGATGGAGCCTCAGTACTGAAGTTACTACTGGTAGAGATGGAGAGTCTCAGTACTGTAGTTACTACTGGTAGAGATGGAGAGCCTCAGTACTGTAGTTACTACTGGTAGAGATGGAGAGCCTCAGGACTGTAGTTACTACTGGTAGAGATGGAGAGTCTCAGTACTGTAGTTACTACTGGTAGAGATGGAGAGCCTCAGTACTGTAGTTACTACTGGTAGAGATGGAGAACCTCAGTACTGTAGTTACTACTGGTAGAGATGGAGCCCTAGTACTGTAGTTACTACTGGTAGAGATGGAGAGCATCAGTACTGTAGTTACTACTGGTAGAGATGGAGAGCATCCGTACTGTAGTTACTACTGGTAGAGATGGAGCCTCAGTACTGTAGTTACTACTGGTAGAGATGGAGAGCCTCAGTACTGTAGTTACTACTGGTAGAGATGGAGAGCCTCAGTACTGTAGTTACTACTGGTAGAGATGGAGCCTCAGTAATGTAGTTACTACTGGTAGAGATGGAGAGCCTCAGTACTGTAGTTACTACTGGTAGAGATGGAGAGCCTCAGTACTGTAGTTACTACTGGTAGAGATGGAGCCTCAGTACTGTAGTTACTACTGGTAGAGATGGAGAGCCTCAGTACTGTAGTTACTACTGGTAGAGATGGAGAGCCTCAGTACTGTAGTTACTACTGGTAGAGATGGAGAGCCTCAGTACTGTAGTTACTACTGGTAGAGATGGAGAGCATCAGTACTGTAGTTACTACTGGTAGAGATGGAGAGCATCAGTACTGTAGTTACTACTGGTTAGATGGAGCCTCAGTACTGTAGTTACTACTGGTAGAGATGGAGAGCCTCAGTACTGTAGTTACTACTGGTAGAGATGGAGAGTCTCAGTACTGTAGTTACTACTGGTAGAGATGGAGAGCCTCAGTACTGTAGTTACTACTGGTAGAGATGGAGAGCCTCAGTACTGTAGTTACTACTGGTAGAGATGGAGAGCCTCAGTACTGTAGTTACTACTGGTAGAGATGGAGAGCCTCAGTACTGTAGTTACTACTGGTAGAGATGGAGAGCCTCAGTACTGTAGTTACTACTGGTAGAGATGGAGAGCCTCAGTACTGTAGTTACTACTGGTAGAGATGGAGAGCCTCAGTACTGTAGTTACTACTGGTAGAGATGGAGAGCCTCAGTACTGTAGTTACTACTGGTAGAGATGGAGAGCCTCAGTACTGTAGTTACTACTGGTAGAGATGGAGAGCCTCAGTACTGTAGTTACTACTGGTAGAGATGGAGAGCCTCAGTACTGTAGTTACTACTGGTAGAGATGGAGAGCCTTAGTACTGTAGTTACTACTGGTAGAGATGGAGCCTCAGTACTGTAGTTACTACTGGTAGAGATGGAGAGCCTCAGTACTGTAGTTACTACTGGTAGAGATGGAACCTAAGTACTGTAGTTACTACTGGTAGAGATGGAGAGCCTCAGTAATGTAGTTACTACTGGTAGAGATGGAGCCTCAGTACTGTAGTTACTACTGGTAGAGATGAAGAGCCTCAGTACTGTAGTTACTACTGGTAGAGATGGAGCGCCTCAGTACTGTAGTTACTACTGGTAGAGATGGAGAGTCTCAGTACTGTAGTTACTACTGGTAGAGATGGAGCCTCAGTACTGTAGTTACTACTGGTAGAGATGGAGCCTCAGTACTGTAGTTACTACTGGTAGAGATGGAGAGTCTCAGTACTGTAGTTACTACTGGTAGAGATGGAGAGCCTCAGTACTGTAGTTACTACTGGTAGAGATGGAGAGCCTCAGGACTGTAGTTACTACTGGTAGAGATGGAGAGTCTCAGTACTGTAGTTACTACTGGTAGAGATGGAGAGCCTTAGTACTGTAGTTACTACTGGTAGAGATGGAGAACCTCAGTACTGTAGTTACTACTGGTAGAGATGGAGCCCTAGTACTGTAGTTACTACTGGTAGAGATGGAGAGCATCAGTACTGTAGTTACTACTGGTAGAGATGGAGAGCATCAGTACTGTAGTTACTACTGGTAGAGATGGAGCCTCAGTACTGTAGTTACTACTGGTAGAGATGGAGAGCCTCAGTACTGTAGTTACTACTGGTAGAGATGGAGAGCCTCAGTACTGTAGTTACTACTGGTAGAGATGGAGCCTCAGTAATGTAGTTACTACTGGTAGAGATGGAGAGCCTCAGTACTGTAGTTACTACTGGTAGAGATGGAGAGCCTCAGTACTGTAGTTACTACTGGTAGAGATGGAGCCCTAGTACTGTAGTTACTACTGGTAGAGATGGAGAGCCTCAGTACTGTAGTTACTACTGGTAGAGATGGAGAGCCTCAGTACTGTAGTTACTACTGGTAGAGATGGAGAGCCTTAGTACTGTAGTTACTACTGGTAGAGATGGAGAGCCTCAGTACTGTAGTTACTACTGGTAGAGATGGAGAGCCTCAGTACTGTAGTTACTACTGGTAGAGATGGAGAGCCTTAGTACTGTAGTTACTACTGGTAGAGATGGAGCCTCAGTACTGTAGTTACTACTGGTAGAGATGGAGCGCCTCAGTACTGTAGTTACTACTGGTAGAGATGGAGAGTCTCAGTACTGTAGTTACTACTGGTAGAGATGGAGCCTCAGTACTGTAGTTACTACTGGTAGAGATGGAGCCTCAGTACTGTAGTTACTACTGGTAGAGATGGAGAGTCTCAGTACTGTAGTTACTACTGGTAGAGATGGAGAGCCTCAGTACTGTAGTTACTACTGGTAGAGATGGAGAGCCTCAGGACTGTAGTTACTACTGGTAGAGATGGAGAGTCTCAGTACTGTAGTTACTACTGGTAGAGATGGAGAGCCTTAGTACTGTAGTTACTACTGGTAGAGATGGAGAACCTCAGTACTGTAGTTACTACTGGTAGAGATGGAGCCCTAGTACTGTAGTTACTACTGGTAGAGATGGAGAGCATCAGTACTGTAGTTACTACTGGTAGAGATGGAGAGCATCAGTACTGTAGATACTACTGGTAGAGATGGAGCCTCAGTACTGTAGTTACTACTGGTAGAGATGGAGAGCCTCAGTACTGTAGTTACTACTGGTAGAGATGGAGAGCCTCAGTACTGTAGTTACTACTGGTAGAGATGGAGCCTCAGTAATGTAGTTACTACTGGTAGAGATGGAGAGCCTCAGTACTGTAGTTACTACTGGTAGAGATGGAGAGCCTCAGTACTGTAGTTACTACTGGAAGAGATGGAGCCCTAGTACTGTAGTTACTACTGGTAGAGATGGAGAGCCTCAGTACTGTAGTTACTACTGGTAGAGATGGAGAGCCTCAGTACTGTAGTTACTACTGGTAGAGATGGAGAGCCTTAGTACTGTAGTTACTACTGGTAGAGATGGAGAGCCTCAGTACTGTAGTTACTACTGGTAGATATGGAGAGCCTCAGTACTGTAGTTACTACTGGTAGAGATGGAGATCCTTAGTACTGTAGTTACTACTGGTAGAGATGGAGCCTCAGTACTGTAGTTACTACTGGTAGAGATGGAGAGCCTCAGTACTGTAGTTACTACTGGTAGAGATGGAGCCTCAGTACTGTAGTTACTACTGGTAGAGATGGAGAGCCTCAGTAATGTAGTTACTACTGGTAGAGATGGAGCATCAGTACTGTAGTTACTACTGGTAGAGATGAAGAGCCTCAGTACTGTAGTTACTACTGGTAAAAATGGAGAGCCTCAGTACTGTAGTTACTACTGGTAGAGATGGAGACCCTCAGTACTGTAGTTACTACTGGTAGAGATGGAGAGCCTCAGTACTGTAGTTACTACTGGTAGAGAGAGAGAGCCTCAGTGCTGTAGTTACTACTGGTAGAGATGGAAAGCCTCAGAACTGTAGTTACTACTGGTAGAGATGGAGAGCCTCAGTACTGTAGTTACTACTGGTAGAGATGGAGAGCCTCAGTACTGTAGTTACTACTGGTAGAGATGGAGAGCCTCAGTACTGTAGTTACTACTGGTAGAGATGGAGAGCCTCAGTACTGTAGTTACTACTGGTAGAGATGGAGAGCCTCAGTACTGTAGTTACTACTGGTAGAGATGGAGAGCCTCAGTAATGTAGTTACTACTGGTAGAGATGGAGCCTCAGTACTGTAGTTACTACTGGTAGAGATGGAGAGCCTCAGTACTGTAGTTACTACTGGTAGAGATGGAGCGCCTCAGTACTGTAGTTACCACTGGTAGAGATGGAGAGCCTCAGTACTGTAGTTACAACTGGTAGAGATGGAGAGCCTCAGTACTGTAGTTACTACTGGTAGAGATGGAGAGCCTCAGTACTGTAGTTACTACTGGTAGAGATGGAGAGCTTCAGTAATGTAGTTACTACTGGTAGAGATGGAGAGCCTCAGTACTGTAGTTACTACTGGTGTAGATGGAGAGCCTCAGTAATGTAGTTACTACTGGTAGAGATGGAGCGCCTCAGTACTGTAGTTACTACTGGTAGAGATGGAGCCTCAGTAATGTAGTTACTACTGGTAGAGATGGAGAGCCTCAGTACTGTAGTTACTACTGGTAGAGATGGAGAGCCTCAGTACTGTAGTTACTACTGGTAGAGATGGAGAGCCTCAGTACTGTAGTTACTACTGGTAGAGATGGAGAGCCTCAGTACTGTAGTTACTACTGGTAGAGAGAGAGAGAGTCAGTGCTGTAGTTACTACTGGTAGAGATGGAGAGCCTCAGAACTGTAGTTACTACTGGTGTAGATGGAGAACCTCAGTACTGTAGTTACTACTGGTAGAGATGGAGCCTCAGTCCTGTAGTTACTACTGGTGTAGATGGAGAGCCTCAGTACTGTAGTTATTACTGGTAGAGATGGAGAGCCTCAGTACTGTAGTTACTACTGGTAGAGATGGAGCCCTAGTACTGTAGTTACTACTGGTAGAGATGGAGAGCATCAGTACTGTAGTTACTACTGGTAGAGATGGAGAGCATCAGTACTGTAGTTACTACTGGTAGAGATGGAGCCTCAGTACTGTAGTTACTACTGGTAGAGATGGAGAGTCTCAGTACTGTAGTTACTACTGGTAGAGATGGAGAGCCTCAGTACTGTAGTTACTACTGGTAGAGATGGAGCCTCAGTAATGTAGTTACTACTGGTAGAGATGGAGAGCCTCAGTACTGTAGTTACTACTGGTAGAGATGGAGAGCCTCAGTACTGTAGTTACTACTGGTAGAGATGGAGAGCCTCAGTACTGTAGTTACTACTGGTAGAGATGGAGAGCCTCAGTACTGTAGTTACTACTGGTAGAGATGGAGAGCCTCAGTACTATAGTTACTACTGGTAGAGATGGAGAGCCTCAGTACTGTAGTTACTACTGGTAGAGATGGAGAGCCTCAGTACTGTAGTTACTACTGGTAGAGATGGAGAGCCTTAGTACTGTAGTTACTACTGGTAGAGATGGAGCCTCAGTACTGTAGTTACTACTGGTAGAGATGGAGAGCCTCAGTACTGTAGTTACTACTGGTAGAGATGGAGCCTCAGTACTGTAGTTACTACTGGTAGAGATGGAGAGTCTCAGTACTGTAGTTACTACTGGTAGAGATGGAGAGCCTCAGTACTGTAGTTACTACTGGTAGAGATGGAGAGCCTCAGTACTGTAGTTACTACTGGTAGAGATGGAGAGCCTCAGTACTGTAGTTACTACTGGTAGAGATGGAGAGCCTCAGTACTGTAGTTACTACTGGTAGAGATGGAGAGCCTCAGTACTGTAGTTACTACAGGTAGAGATGGAGAGCCTCAGTACTGTAGTTACTACTGGTAGAGATGGAGAGCCTCAGTAATGTAGTTACTACTGGTAGAGATGGAGCCTCAGTACTGTAGTTACTACTGGTAGAGATGGAGAGCCTCAGTACTGTAGTTACTACTGTTAGAGATGGAGCGCCTCAGTACTGTAGTTACTACTGTTAGAGATGGAGAGCCTCAGTACTGTAGTTACAACTGGTAGAGATGGAGAGCCTCAGTACTGTAGTTACTACTGGTAGAGATGGAGAGCCTCAGTACTGTAGTTACTACTGGTAGAGATGGAGAGCCTCAGAACTGTAGTTACTACTGGTAGAGAGAGAGAGCCTCAGTGCTGTAGTTACTACTGGTAGAGATGGAGAGCCTCAGAACTGTAGTTACTACTGGTGTAGATGGAGAACCTCAGTACTGTAGTTACTACCGGTTAGAGATGGAGCCTCAGTCCTGTAGTTACTACTGGTAGAGATGGAGAGCCTCAGTACTGTAGTTACTACTGGTGTAGATGGAGAGCCTCAGTACTGTAGTTACTACTGGTAGAGATGGAGAGTCTCAGTACTGTAGTTACTACTGGTAGAGATGGAGCGCCTCAGTACTGTAGTTACTACTGGTAGAGATGGAGAGCCTCAGTACTGTAGTTACAACTGGTAGAGATGGAGAGCCTCAGTACTGTAGTTACTACTGGTAGAGATGGAGAGCCTCAGTACTGTAGTTACTACTGGTAGAGATGGAGCCTCAGTAATGTAGTTACTACTGGTAGAGATGGAGAGCCTCAGTACTTTAGTTACTACTGGTGTAGATGGAGAGCCTCAGTACTGTAGTTACTACTGGAAGAGATGGAGCCTAAGTACTGTAGTTACTACTGGTAGAGATGGAGAGCCTCAGTACTGTAGTTACTACTGGAAGAGATGGAGAGTCTCAGTACTGTAGTTACTACTGGTAGAGATGGAGAGCCTCAGTACTGTAGTTACTACATGTAGAGATGGAGAGCCTCATTACTGTAGTTACTACTGGTAGAGATGGAGAGCCTCAGTACTGTAGTTACTACTGGTAGAGATAGAGAGCCTCAGTACTGTAGTTACTACTGGTAGAGATGGAGAGCCTCAGTACTGTAGTTACTACTGGTAGAGATGGAGAGTCTCAGTACTGTAGTTACAACTGGTAGAGATGGATCCTCAGTCCTGTAGTTACTACTGGTGTAGATGGAGAGCCTCAGTACTGTAGTTACTACTGGTAGAGATGGAGAGCCTCAGTACTGTAGTTACTACTGGTAGAGATGGAGCCAGAGTACTGTAGTTACTACTGGTAGAGATGGAGAGCATCAGTACTGTAGTTACTACTGGTAGAGATGGAGAGCATCAGTACTGTAGTTACTACTGGTAGAGATGGAGACTCAGTACTGTAGTTACTACTGGTAGAGATGGAGAGCCTCAGTACTGTAGTTACTACTGGTAGAGATGGAGAGCCTCAGTACTGTAGTTACTACTGGTAGAGATGGAGCCTCAGTAATGTAGTTACTACTGGTAGAGATGGAGAGCCTCAGTACTGTAGTTACTACTGGTAGAGATGGAGAGCCTCAGTACTGTAGTTACTACTGGTAGAGATGGAGAGCCTCAGTACTGTAGTTACTACTGGTAGAGATGGAGAGCCTCAGTACTGTAGTTACTACTGGTAGAGATGGAGAGCCTTAGTACTGTAGTTACTACTGGTAGAGATGGAGCCTCAGTACTGTATTTACTACTGGTAGAGATGCAGAACATCAGTACTGTAGTTACTACTGGTAGAGATGGAGAGCCTCAGTACTGTAGTTACTACTGGTAGAGATAGAGAGCCTCAGTACTGTAGTTACTACTGGTAGAGATGGAGAGCCTCAGTACTGTAGTTACATACATGAAGGGACATCGCGTGCACAATCCGTATGGTTAGTGAGAAAGTCCATGTTGCAAATGTACCCTCCCTTACTAGACGTCCGACCACGTCCGCTAAATCCGCGGACGGCGTCGGGCCGATCACGGGGGCCGGATCTTCCAGGAAGTCATCGAACGAAGTCTCTCGGACCTTCGGTTTCCGTTTAATGAAATTTTCAAATTTTGGTCATTTTCTTGCAGTCCCGGATTATTCCACGAGAGGGCGTATGGAATCATATTGCAAATGTAACATATATCACCAAATGCGACACGGCTTTTTCTCCTAAACCGAAGATAATTCGAAGACGAAACTCGGTCTGCGTGGGTTTGGCATAATGGGCAGTTGGCCCCGAACAGGATGGAGTCGAGGCCTCGACGCTTTTCGAGTTAAGGCTATTTTTCTGGGATTGAAAGTCAAAGAGGAAAATAGAGTGCTGATTTGACCGCTTCACATCAAACTACATGAGCCTACGGTGTCAGGAGAAAAGGAACCATGCATTTACCAATGTTCATTTCAGAGAAATTGTACAATGACACATTGGTGATATTCAACAACAAGAGTTTTTTTTTCAAAAAAGTTACATATCCAGTTGCAGCGTGTTCAGATGAGTCCGTTAAGGCAGGTTTCGGAGCTCTGCGAGATTTCTGTGATTTTCTGTGATTTTCTGAAACAACACACACTTGTTCAACCCTCTGTAAATAAGTCAGTTCTTAACAGAAACACTTAAAACTCAATATTCTATAAGAGCCTAACGTTCAGATTCCTGTGTCAACCAGAAATGCCTTATAATGGTGTCATAGGGGCTGCTTTGAAGGGTTAAAAAGGTCAGATCTTTCCACAACTTCATATGTGTGACTAGGCAACCCTCATGAACTGTAAATCAGTCATTTATCCCATCAGATGTCAAAGAAAAGCTCTCTCAAACACACACACAGCAAGGACGGAGTGACACAGTGCGGTGCTTAAAGACACAAAGAGCCTGCAATGGCATTACCATTATCTCTAGGCTGAGACGAGTTCAATGAGACGCCCCGCTTGACCGTAGCTTGCTCGGTATGAGCGCAGTGACCGTGAGAAAACTAGGCCCAAAATGAGGCCTGCACCAATATGTCAAGGGCTTATGGGTGACAGTGAGAGAACCATTAGGGTTAGAAGCACAATTCAACCTCAGGAGCGTTCCTGAGGTCCTCCCGATCTGTGCAAGCCTAACCTTGACCCTGTGGCATTAACCCTTCACAGTGAAAAGAAGGTGTTTAGATCAAACTGTGTGCAATGACTTCTCTCCCCATAGGAATACATTGACAATTCTCCTAAATTCAACCTGAAGTCTATGTGGGTTATGAATGCCTTATGAACCTGTCTTCTATAACAATCCATCAGGCTACTGTGAGGTCTACCTGTGTCGATTCTAAGGTTCCTGGAGCAACCGGAAAATGTTAAAATCACCCTAGAGCTATTGTCATATAAGCAACCTGCAGATAGTGAAAATCACGCAACTCAACCATCTGTCATTCAGTCAATTCTTAAGGTAGAGACTTCATATTCAGGATTCTGTTTATGTCTACCCCAAAGACAACGTGTGTGAAGTAAGAGCTTCCTGTGACAACCGGAAGTTGTTAAAAACAGCCAAGAGCTATTGTCATATGGTCAACCTGCATATAGTGAAAATCACGCAACTCAACCATCTGTTATTCAGTCAATTCTTAAGGTAGAGACTTCATATTCAGGATTCTGTTTATGTCTAACCCAAAGACAACGTGTGTTGAGTAAGAGCTTCCTGTGACAACCGGAAGTGGTTAAAAACAGCAAAGAGCTATTGTCATATGGTCAACCTGCATATAGTGAAAATCACTCAACTCAACCCTATGTCATCCAGCCAATTCTTTAGGTAGAGACTTCATATTGAGGATTCTGTATATGCCTACCCCAAAGACAACGTGTGTCTATTCTTTTTGCAAAAAAAACAAAAACACACAAACACAGTTTGGCCATAGGGACATAGTGTGGGGCTTAGAGGCTTATACCGCCTTCAATAGTTACTTTCGTTCAAACGATTCAAGAACCGTCAGACCTAGAGCTCCGAAATTTTAGAAACCTGTTCTTGAGCTCAAGTCGATAGTGCATGGTGATTTATGGGGCTCTAGAAGGTTCTCTGACCGAGAAACCGCCTCGTACATTTGCAATATTTTCAATTCATTTTCAATATCACGGACATGGCGACATTTAGAAATGTCCCAGAGTCGCAAGACTAGGTGCATTGAAACCGCCTCGGCCCGTAGAGACGGACCCCAATGTCTCTGTCCGATAGCTCATTCAGGGACCCCGTAGTAACGCCCTGAAAAAGTGGATTTTCAGCACCAATTAAGGCCATTGCTCGGGCACCAAATGACCTATCGAGCCGAAACTTGGGATTCGGGGTCGCCTCACATAGGCCTACACATAATGTCAGAACTGGACCCGCAGCTATAACGTAACTATGTGTTTTATGTTTTTTTATGGTTAAAATTGAAAGCACTGTGAATTATGGGCCTTCTCTGACATATGTGATAGTTGGCTTCTATACGAGTTGGAAAAAGTGGATTTGGTGTCAGATGCTATCAGTTTGGTGTCAGAATGACATCTAATTGACCGATGGACGCTGACTGCTGTGTGACGAGCAATGGAGAGGAACCACAGTCACTGCCCGGCCATCCCGAGTTCATCGGGCCAGTCAATTTTGCTTATCTTTAGTGTTTTTGAGCATGCCAAATTCGTGATGTTGAGGCCCATTGAATCATATTGCAAATGCGCATCAGTGCACATGGTGACCCGAAATGGGTTACCAGGAGTAATTTTTTAGAAGGCTTTTAAATGCCTTTAGGGTGGTGCAAGGGGTCCACGGTTGGGTAGGGAGCACCTTCCATCAGTGCCCATCCAGTATGGGGCGCCCCTAGTCATTTTGGAAATTTTTCAAAAAAATTGCTAAAAAACGACAATCCCACTTCTCTCATGTCACCATCAAGCCATGGAGAGGAACCACAGTCACTGCCCGGCCATCACCAGTTCATCGGGACAGTTAATTTTGCATATCTTTAGTGTTTTTGAGCATGCCAAATTCGTGATGTTGATGCCCATTGAATCATTATTTGCAAATGGCGCATCAGTGCACATGGTGACCCGAAATGGGTTACCAGGAGTAATTTTTTAAAAAGGTTTTAAATGCCTTTTAGAGGGTGCAAGGGGTGCACGGTTGGGTAGGGAGCACCTTCCATCAGTGCCCATCCAGTATGGGGCGCCCCCTAGTCATTTTGGACATTTTTCAAAAAAATTGCTAAAAAACGAACAATCCCACTTCTCTCATGTCACCATCAAGCCATGGAGAGGAACCACAGTCACTGCCCGGCCATCCCCAGTTCATCGGGACAGTCAATTTTGCATATCTTTAGTGTTTTTGAGCATGCCAAATTCGTGATGTTGATGCCCATTGAATCATATTGCAAATGCACATCAGTGCACATGGTGACCCGAAATGGGTTACCAGGAGTAATTTTTTAGAAAGGCTTTTAAATGCCTTTAGAGGTGGTGCAAGGGGTGCACGGTTGGGTAGGGAGCACCTTCCATCAGTGCCTATCCAGTATGGGGCGCCCCTAGTCATTTTGGACATTTTTAAAAAAAATCTGCTAAAAAAATGCAATCCCACTTCTCTCATGTCACCATCAAGCCATGGAGAGGAACCACAGTCCCTGCCCGGCCATCACCAGTTCATCGGACAGTCAATTTTGCATATCTTAGTGTTTTTGAGCATGCCAAATTCGTGGATGTTGAGGCCCATGAATCATATTGCAAATGCACATCAGTGCACATGGTGACCCGAATGGGTTACCAGGAGTAATTTTTTAGAAGGCTTTTAAATGCCTTTAGGGTGGTGCAAGGGGTCCACGGTTGGGTAGGGAGCACCCCTCCATCAGTGCCTATCCAGTATGGGGCCGCCCCTAGTCATTTGGACATTTTTTTAAAAAAATCTCTAAAAAATGGCCATCCCCACTTCTCTCATGTCACCATCAAGCCATGGAGGAGGAACCCACAGTCGCTGCCCGGCCATCACCAGTCATCAGGACAGTTAATTTTGATATCTTTAGTGTTTTTGAGCATGCCAAATTCGTGATGTTGAGGCCCATTGAATCATATTGCAAATGCGCATCAGTGCACATGGTGACCGAAATGGGTTACCAGGAGTAATTTTTTAGACAGGCTTTTAAATGCCTTTAGGGTGGTGCAAGGGGTCCACGGTTGGGTAGGGAGCACCTTCCATCAGTGCCCATCCAGTATGGGGCGCACCTAGTCATTTTGGAAATTTTTCAAAAAATCACTAAAAAACTCACCATCAAGCCATGGAGAGGAACCACAGTCACTGCACGGCCATCCCCAGTTCATCGGGACAGTCAATTATGCATTTCTGCAGTATTTTTGAGCATGCAAAATTTGTGATGCTAAATGCCCATTGAATCATATTGCAAATGCGCATCCGTGTATTTGTAATATGATTCAACAGCAAAAAATATCACCAAAGTTGACATGATGAAATCAACACAACGAGCGATGGAGAGGAACCACAGTCACTGCACGGCCATCCCCAGTTCATCGGGACAGTCAATTATGCATTTCTGCAGTGGTTTTGAGCATGCCAAAGTTGTGATGCTAAATGCCAATTGAATCATATTGCAAATGCGCATCCGTGTATTTGCAATATGATTCAACAGCAAAAAATATCACCAAGGTGACATGATGAAATCAACACAACGAGCGATGGAGAGGAACCAGGAGCGTTCCTGAGGTCCTCCCGATCTGTGCAAGCCAACCTTGACCCTGTGGCATTAACCCTTCACAGTGAAAAGAAGGTGTTTAGATCAAACTGTGTGCAATGACTTCTCTCCCCATAGGAACACATAGACTATTCTCCAAAATTCAACCTGAAGCCTATGTGGGTTATGAATGCCTTATGAACCTGTCTTCTACAACAATCCATCAGGCTACTGTGAGGTCTACCTGTGTCGATTCTAAGGTTCCTGTGACAACTGGAAGTGGTTAAAAACACCCAAGAGCTATCGTCATATAACCTGCACATAGTGAAAATCATGCAACTCAACCATCTGTTACTCAGTCAATTCTTAAGGTAGAGACTTCTTATTCAGGATTCTGTTTATGTCTACCCCAAAGACAACGTGTGTGAAGCAAGAGCTTCCTGTGACAACCGGAAGTTGTTAAAAATAGCCTAGAGCTATTGTCATATTACGTGCGCATAGTGAAAATCACGCAACTCAACCATCTGTCATTCAGTCAATTCTTAAGGTAGAGACTCCATATTCAGGATTCTGTTTATGTCTACCCCAAAGACAACGTGTGTGAAGCAAGAGCTTCCTGTGACAACCGGAAGTTGTTAAAAACAGCCTAGAGCTATTGTCATATTACGTGCGCATAGTGAAAATCACGCAACTCAACCATCTGTTACTCAGTCAATTCTTAAGGTAGAGACTTCTTATTCAGGATTCTGTTTATGTCTACCCCAAAGACAACGTGTGTGAAGCAAGAGCTTCCTGTGACAACGGGAAGTGGTTAAAAACACCCAAGAGCTATTGTCATATTGCCATCTGCAGATAGTGAAAATCACGCAACTCAACCATGTGTCATTCAGTCAATTCTTAAGGTAGAGACTTCATATTGAGGATTCTGTATATGCCTACCCCAAAGACAACGTGTGTCTATTCTTTTTGGAAAAAAAAAAAAAAACACACACACAATTTGGCCATAGGTACGTACATAGGGTGGGGCTTAGAGGCTTATACCGCCTTCAATAGTTACTTTCGTTCAAACGATTCAAGAACCGTCAGACCTAGAGCTCCGAAATTTTAGAAACCTGTTCTAGAGCTCAAGTCGATAGTGCACGGTCATTTATGGGGCTCTAGAAGGTTCTCTGACCGAGAAACCGCCTCGTACATTTGCAATATTTTCAATTCATTTTGAATATCACGGACATGGCGACATGTAGAAATGTCCCAGAGTCGCAAGACTAGGTGCATTGAAACTGCCTCGGCCCATAGAGACGGACCCCAATGTCTCTGTCCGATAGCTCATTCAGGGACCCCGTAGTAACGCCCTGAAAGAGTGGATTTTCAGCACCAATTAAGGCCATTGCTCGGGCACCGAATGACCTATTGAGCCAAAACTTGGGATTCGGGGTCGCCTCACATAGGCCTACACATATGTCAGAGCTGGACCCGCAGCTATAACGTAACTATGTGTTTTATGTTTTTTTATGGTTAAAATTGAAAGCACTGTGAATTATGGGCCTTCTCTGACATATGTGATAGTTGGCTTCTATACGAGTTGGAAAAAGTGGATTTGGTGTCAGATGCTATCAGTTTGGTGTCAAAATGACATCTAATTGACTGATGGACGCTGACTGCTGGGTGACGAGCAATGGAGAGGAACCACAGTCACTGCACGGCCATCCCGAGATCATCGGGCCAGTCAATTATGCATTCTGAGCATGTCAAATTCGTTAAAAATGTTAAAAGCAACAGAGTCCCACTTCTCCCTCATCATACATGACAAATAGACCATCTGCGTTGATTCATGGCTTAACATAGGGATATATATCATTTGGGCAGTATAAATGCCATTTGGACCATGGTTCACTGACTTTTGGGTTTGGAAACCGACTTCCTATGATCGTACATGGCAAACGGACAAACATACTGATTTGGCACATTCAATACTTTCATATATGTATAATTGACAAAAAAAGAATTGGACATTTCATTTGCACATTTCTAATGGCATTTGGCAAAAAATATACATATGTCACTTTTGACTTCTTATGAAATCATATTCCAAATGCACAAATCATATGCCTTATGCACAAGCAAATATGTCATTTTTGACTTCCTATGAAATCATATTCCAAATGCACAAAACATATGCCTTATGCACAAGCAAAAACAACCCAAAAAATTATGTCAAAAAACATGTCAAAAGTATGTCCATACAGCTCTTATACATGTGTAATTGACACAAAAAATCAAAAAAAATTCGAAAAACGGTCCAGAAACCACTTTTTAAGGGTTGAAAAGTTTTCAAAAAATGTCATTTTTTTAAAATTTGACTCTTGGGACTTGAATTGTGTTACATTTGCAATATGAAAATTCACTGCGGAGAGCTCTAGCTATCTTTTGGATATTTGCTGTAATTTGGCACATGCAATACTTCCACAAGTGACAAAAAAAAGCATTGGATATGTCATTTTGCAAAAAAAATGAAAAAAAATGTCACTTTTTTCCTATGAAATCATATTCAAAATGCACAAAACATATGCCTTGTGCACAAGCAAAAGCAACCCAAAAAACGACATCAATAAAAAACGTCATAAGCATGTTCATACAGCTCTTATACATGTGTAATTGACATAACAATCGAAAAAAAATCGAAAAACGGTCCAGAAACCACTTTTTTACAAGGTGCTAAGTTTTCAAAAAAAAAATCATTTTATCAAAATCTGAGACTTGGGTAAGAATTGGGTATCATTTGCTGTATGAAAATCCAAGGTGGAGCACGCTCGCCATCTAAAGGAAATTTGGGGTGTTACAATTGGCAATTGCCATCGGAAAATTGCCATATGATTGGCCCGGAGATGGGCCGCTTTGGGTGGTTTTTGCAATCGTGTGTATGATTCGTGCTATGCCAATATGTTGCCATGTTATTTTGTCCAAATCAGGGGGGTATTCCCTTACATTTCATACGGTGCCAACAGAAAGTATTCAACACCTTGACTTTTCCCATGTTTTTTTGCGTTATAGCCTGAATTTAAAATGGATCTTGTCAGTGGCGTTCACACAATACCTCATCATTTCAAAGTGGAATTATGTTTTTAGAAATGAATTAAAAAAGAAAAGATTTAAATGTGTTGAGTCAATAAGTATTCAAACCCTTTGTTATGGCAAGCCTATAGTTTATTGTGTTTAGATGGGTGAGAAAATATTGAATTAAACCTACTAACCCTAAAATATTATTTTCAATTCATTCACCTTGGGGGGACGGGGACTACTAAGCAAGCCATAGAGTAGGTCAACTTTTTCAGAGATACTGCTGATATTGCACTTATTTAATACTTTCTTTTGCGCTTTGACCCCAAAATAACTAGGAAACACAGCCTTTGAATGAATGACGTGCCTTACTTTGTTCTGCAGACTCTCTTTTGTATACACAGTTGAAGTCAGAAGTTTACATACACCTTAGCCAAATACATTTAAACTCAGTTTTTCACAATTCCTGACATTTAATCCTACTAAAAATTCCTTGTTTTAGGTCAGTTAGGATCACCACTTAATATTAAGAATGTGAAATGTCAGAATAATAGTAGAGAGAATGATTTATTTCAGCTTTAATTTATTTCATCACATTCCCAGTGGGTCAGAAGTTTACATACTCAATTAGTATTTGGTAGCATTGCCTTTAAATTGTTTAACTTGTTTAACGTTTCGGGTAGCCTTACACAAGCTTCCACAATAAGTTGGGTGCATTTTGGCCCATTCCTCCTGACAGAGCTGGTGTAACTGAGTCAGGTTTGTAGTCCTTGCTTGCATATGCTTTTTCAGTTCTGCCCAAAAATGTTCCATAGGATTGAGGTCAGGGCTTTGTGATGGACACTCCAATACCTTGACTTTGTTGTCCTTAAGCCATTTTGTCACAACTTTGGTAGTATGCTTGAGGTCATTGTCCATTTGGAAGACCTATTTGTGACCAAGCTTTAACTTCCTGCCTGATGTCTTGAGATGTTGCTTCAATATCTCTACACAATTGTCCTCCCTCATGATGCCATCTATTTGTGAAGTGCACCAGTCCCTCCTGCAACAAAGCACCCCCACAACATGATGCTGCAATGGTTGGGATGGTGTTCTTCGGCTTGCAAGCCTCCCCCTTTTTCCTCCAAACATAATGATGGTCATTATGGCCAAACAATTCTATTTTTGTTTCATCAGACCAGAGGACAGATTATTTCACTTATAATTCACTGTATCACAATTCCAGTGGGTCAGACGTTTACATACACTAAGTTGGCTGATTTCTTTTGATTTTCCCATGATGTCAAGCAAAGAGGCGCTGAGTTTTAAAGACAAGACTCTCGTTAATCTAACCACACTGTCCGATTTCAAAAAGGCTTTACAACGAAAGCAAAACATTAGATTATGTCAGCAGAGTACCCAGCCAGAAATAATCAGACACCCATTTTTCAAGCTAGCATAAATGTCACAAAAACCCAGAAGACAGTTAAATGCAGCACTAACCTTTGATAATCTTCATCAGATGACACACCTAGGACATTATGTTATACAATACATGCATGTTTTGTTCAATCAAGTTCATATTTATATCAAAAACCAGCTTTTTACATTAGCATGTGACGTTCAGAACTAGCATACCTCCCGCAAACTTCTGGCGAAATAACTAACAATTTACTAAATTACTCACGATAAACATTCACAAAAAGCATAACAATTATTTTAAGAATTATAGATACAGAACTCCTCTATGCACTCGATATGTCCGATTTTAAAATAGCTTTTTGGTGAAAGCACATTTTGCAATATTCTGAGTAGATAGCCCGGCATCACAGGGCTAGCTATTTAGACACCCAGCAAGTTTAGCCTTCACCAAACTCCGATTTACTATTAGAAAAGTTTGATTACCTTTGGTGTTCTTCGTCAGAATGCACTCCCAGGACTTCTACTTCGATAACAAATGTTGGTTTGGTCCCAAATAATCCATAGTTATGTTCAAACAGCGGCGTTTTGTTCGTGCGTTCAAGACACTATCCGAATGGTAAATAAGGGTTACGAGCACGGCGCATTTCGTGACAAAAAAATTCTAAATATTCAATTACCGTACTTCGAAGCATGTCAACCGCTGTTTAAAATCAATTTTTATGCAATTTTTCTCGTAAAAAAGCGATAATATTCTGACCGGGAATCTGCGTTTAGGTAAATAGACGAAAGAAAATAAAGCACGGGATCGACTCGTGCACGCGCCTAAGCCCATTATCCTCTTATCGGCCACTTGCCAAAAGCGCAAATGTGTTTCAGCCTGGGGCTGGAATGACATCATTCAGCTTTTTCCCGCCTTCTGAGAGCCTATGGGAGCCGTAGGAAGTGTCACGTTACAGCAAAGATCCTCAGTCTTCAATAAACAGAGACAAGAAGAACAAGATCTTGTCAGACAGGCCACTTCCTGTTCAGAATCTTCTCAGGTTTTTGCCTGCCATATGAGTTCTGTTATACTCACAGACACCATTCAAACAGTTTTAGAAACTTTAGGGTGTTTTCTATCCAAAGCAAATAATTATATGCATATTCTAGTTACTGGGTAGGAGTAGTAACCAGATTAAATCAGGTACGTTTTTTATCCGGCCGTGTAAATACTGCCCCCTAGCCCTAACAGGATAAAAAAACCTCCCTGGTGTTTGTTGATGAATCTGTTTGAAATTACCTTACAGATAATTGTATTTTTGGGTACAAAGATGAGGTAGTCATTTAAAAATCAGGTTTAACACTATTATTGCACACACAGTGCATCCAACTTATCCTGTTGGGGATCGGGTGTAGTATTTGCACGGCCGGATAAAAAACGTACCCGATTTAATCTGGTTATTACTCCTGCCCAGAACTAGAATATGCATATAATTAGTAGATTTGGATAGAAAACACTCTAAAGTTTCTAAAACTGTTTGAATGGTGTCTGTGAGTCTAACAGAACTCATATGGCAGGCAAAAACCTGAGAAGATTCCAAACAGGAAGTACCCTCTCTGACCATTTCTTGGCCTTCTACACTCTCTTTATTGAGAACTGAGGATCTCTGCTGTAACGTGACACTTCCTACGGCTCCCATAGGCTCTCAGAGGGCGCCAGAACGTTGAATGATGACTTTGCAGGCCATGGCTGAAAAACAGTAGCGCATTTGGTAAGTGCTCGATCTGAGAACAATGAGACTGGTGCGCGCATGCACATGAAGAGTCCATTTTAGATTTTTAGTCTTTGAACGAAAGCAGGGTTTCCCGGTCGGAATATTATCACTTTTTTACGAGAATAATCGCATGAAAAAATTGATTTTAAACAGCGTTTGACATGCTGGGGCGCATCACCCTTCGTTACCCTTCGGATAGTGTCTTGAACGCACGAACAAAACAGAGTATATTTGAACATAACTATGGATTATTTTGAACCAAACCAACATTTGATATTGAAGTAGAAGTCCTGGGAGTGCATTCTGACGAAGAACAGCAAAGGTAATCCAATTTTTCTTATAGTAAATCTGAGTTTGGTGAGTGCCAAACTTGGTGGGTGTCAAAATAGCTAGCCCGTGATGGCGAGCTATCCACTCAGAATATTGCAAGGAGTCTGTATCTATAATTCTTAAAATAATTTTGTTTTTTTGTGAACGTTTATCATGAGTAATTTAGTAAATTCACCGGAAGTGTTCGGTGGGAATGCTAGTTCTGAACGTCACATGCTAATGTAAAAAGCTGTTTTTTTGTATAAATATGAACTTGATTGAACAAAACATGCATGTATTGTATAACATAATGTCCTAGGAGTGTCATCTGATGAAGATCATCAAATGTTAGTGCTGCATTTAGCTGTGGTTTGGGTTTATGTGACATTATATGCTAGCTTGAAAAATGGGTGTCTGATTATTTCTGGCTGGGTACTCTGCTGACATAATCTAATGTTTTGCTTTCGTTGTAAAGCCTTTTTGAAATGGGACAGTGTGGTTAGATTAACGAGGGTGTAAAATAGTCATATGTTTGAGAAATTGAAGTAATAGCATTTCTAAGGTATTTGAATATCGCGCCACGGGATTCCACTGGCTGTTGAGTAGGTGGGACGATTTCGTCCCACATACCCTAGAGAGGTTAAATATTACTGCATGGTTGGATCTAGAAGCACAAGCATTTCGCACACTTACATTAACATCTGCTAACCATGTGTATGTGACCAATAAAATTAGATTGATATGGACTGCATTCCAATTCTCCACCCCTCTCCCAAAGTGTACACTTGCACACTTCCCAATCAATTGTAGGCCATCATTGTAAATACAAATTTGTTCTTAAATGACTTGCCTAGTTAAACAAAGGTTAAATAAAAATAATTATACATTTAACAATGGTGGAAACTAATTTCAGCCAATGATTATGTAAAGGACTATCAAGCTTCTTAGTTAGAGTTTACCAGTTCACCCTGATTCAGCTCATACTGGACTTCTGCCTAGTAAACACACACGACTGCCTTCCTGAAGCCTCACGGCCCATCCAGCTCATGAAAAGGCCACCTTCAATTGCGCAAAGGGCAACACCTCAGGCTGAGGTGTGTGTTCCACAGATCCCCATCTGCTACACTTACATCGATCCAATTATTTTAAATCCATGACAGGGGAGTGTGCAAATGCACACTTTGGGAGAAGGGAGGAGAATTGGGACTAGCTCTTAGGAAACTTTGCAGTATTTTGTTTTTTATATGTTATTTCTTGTGTTATTACATACAGCCGGGAAGAACTTTGGTTATCAGAGCGTCGGAAACTCACCAGCATTACCAGCATTATGACCAGGAATGCAACGTTCCCGAATTGGATCCTTTGTTCGAACCCCCCAGGGCAATTGAACTGATTCCAGACGCTGACCCAAAACACAGCTGGTGGAGGAGAGGTACTCGGAGTGGACTTTGGTGGCATGCCGAAGTCCAACTCAGGGGGCACACACACCACCCACCGCTGCTGAGTATATTACTTGCTAATGTTCAGTCTCTGGATAATAAAGTTGACAAGCTCAGGGAGAGGATTTCCTTCCAGAGAGACATCAGGGATTGTAACATACTCTGTTCCATTGAAACATGGCTCTCTCGGGATATACTGGCTCAGTCCGTACAGCCAGTTGGGTTGTCAGTTCATCGCGCAGACAGAAATAAATAACGATCCGGGAAGAAGGGCGGGGGAGTATGTTTCATGATTAATTACTCATGGTGTGATTGGGATAGCATACAGGAACTCAGGTCCTTTTGTTCATCTGAGCTAGAATACCTCACAATCAAATGCAGACCGTATTACCTCCCAAGAGAATTCTCTTTGGCTATAGTCACAGCCGTGTATATTCCTCCTAAAGCCGATACCACGTCGGCCCTCAAAGAACTTCACTGGACTTTATGCAAACTGGAAACAACATATCCTGAGGCCGCATTTATTGTAGCTGGGGATTTTAACAAAGCAAATTTGAGAAAAACACTACAGAAGTTCGATCAACACAATGACTGTTGTACTCGTGCTGCTAAAACACTTGACCACTGCAACTCCAACTTCCGGGATGCCTACAAGGCCTTCCCTTTGGCTGAGTTTATCAGGAAATATATAGGAAATGTTGTACCCACTATGACTATTAAAACCTACCCTAACCAGAAACAGTGGATAGATGGCAGTATTCGTGCATTACTGAAATCACGAACCATCACATTTAACCATGGCAAGTTGACTGGGAATATGGTTGAATACAAACAGTGTTGTTATTCCCTCTGTAATGCAATCAAACAGGCAAAACATCAGTATAGAGACAAAGTGGAGCTGCAATTCAACAGCTCACATATGTGGCAGGATCTACAGACAATCACAGACTACAAAGGGAAAACCAGCCACGTCACGGACACCGACGTCTTGCTTGTGGACAAGCTTTACACCTTCTTCACCCACTTTGAGGGTAACACAGCGCCACCGATGCGGCCTGCAACCAAGGACTGTGGGCTTTCCTTCTCCATGGCCAACGTGAGTAAGACATTTAAGCGTGTTAACCCTCGCAAGGCTGGCAGCCCAGATGGCTGGTGTGTTTACAGATATATCAATCTCTCCCTATCCCAGTCTGATGTCCCCACATGCTTCAAGATATCCACCATTGTTCCTGTGCCCAAGAAAGCAAACGACTATCGCCCCGTAGGGCTCACTTCTGTCATCATGAAGTGCTTTGAGAGACTAGTTAAAAACCTCTCTGGGCAAGCGTCCCACCCCAGTCAACAGCCAGTGGAATCGCGTCGCGCGAAATACAAAACCTCATAAATGCTACAACTTCAATTTCTCAAACATATGACTATTTTACACCGTTTTATAGATACACCTCTCCTGAATCGAACCACGTTGTCCGATTTCAAAAAGGCTTTACAGCAAAAGCAAAACATTAGATTATGTTAGGAGAGTTCCCAGCCAGAAATAATCACACTGCCATTTTCAAAGCAACTAGCATGCATCACAAATACCCAAAACACAGCTAAATGCAGCACTAACCTTTGACAATCTTCATCAGATGACACTCCTAGGACATCATGTTACACAATACATGCATTTTTTGTTCGATAAAGTTCATATTTATATATAAAAACAGCATTTTACATCGGCGCATGATGTTCCGAAAATATTTTTCCTCAAATGCTTCCGGTGGATCAGCGCTACAATTTACAAAATTACTATTCGAAAACATTGTTAAAATTTTATATTGTCATTCAAAGAATTATAGATTAACATCTTGTGAATGCAACCGCATTCCCAGATTTAAAAATAACTTTACTGGGAAATCACACTTTGCAATAAACAACGTGGTATGCTCAGAAAAATAGGCTAGGCGATACATGTTAGTGCCATCTTGGAACCATCAACCATCAAAAATACTATTGTAAATATTCCCTTACCTTTGATTATCTTCATCAGAAGGCACTTCCAGGCATACCAGGTCAACAACAAATGTAGTTATGTCCGAAAAAGTAATTTTTGTCCCAATAATTTATGTCCCAATAGCTCCTTCTTGTTAGCGCGTTCCGAAGGCTACTCATAATGTACGAGGCGCGCTGGACTTGTCGTCACGAATGTGCAAAAAATATATATTTACGTTTGTTCCAAACATGTCAAACGTTGTATAACAAAAATCTTTAGGGCCTTTTTCAACCAGAGCTTCAATAATATTCAAGGCGGACGATTGCATTGTCTTACTAAACGTTTCGAAAGGGGAGGGTAGCCAGGGGCGCCCGCATCATAATGGTAATGGCCCTCCACCTGTGACCAACTTCCAAAGCCTCTCTTTGGGTCAGTTTCTACCATAGAAAACTCAAACCACTTTGTAAAGACTGTCAACATCTAGTGGAAGCCTTAGGAAGTGCTACATGATTAATAAGCCCCTGTGTGTTTCAATGGCAAAGGTTTGAAGTTATTCCACACATCAGATTTCCATTTTCTGTTAGGATTTGTCTCAGGGTTTTGACTGCCATATGAGTTCTGTTATACTCACAGACACCATTCAAACAGTTTTAGAAACTTTAGAGTGTTTCTATCCAAAACTATTATATGCATATTCTAGTTACTGGGCAGGAGTAGTAACCAGATTAAATCGGGTACGTTTTTTTATCCGGCCGTGCAAAAACTGCCCCCTATCCCCAACAGGTTTTAAGGATCATATCACCTTTACCTTACACCCTAGACCAGGCCTGGGCAATTCCAGTCCTCGGGGCCTGATTGGTGTCACACTTTTCCCCCATCCCTAGCAAACACAGCTGATTTAAACTAATTGCATTTTAAAGGGAAGATCATGATTAGTTGATTATACGAGTCAGGGGTGTTAGCTGAGGCTGGGGCAAAAGTGTGACACCAATCAGGCCCCAGAGGACTGGAGTTGCCCAGGCCTGCCCTAGACCCACTTTAATTTGCTTACCGCCCCAATAGATCCACAGACGATGCAAACGCCATCGCACTGCACACTGCCCTATACCATCTGGATAAGTATGTAATAAAGCTGTTCATTGACTATAGCTTAGCATTCAACACCATAATACCCTCCAAGCTCATCATTAAGCTTGATGCCCTGGGTCTGAACCCCGCCCTGTGCAACTGGGTCCTACACTTCCTGACGGGCTGTACCCAAGTGGTGAAGGTAGGAAATAACACCTCCACTTCGCTGATCCTCAACAGAGGGGCCCCACAAGAATGCGTGCTCAGCCCCCTCCTGTACTCCCTGTTCACCCATGACTGGGTTGCCACGCACACCTCCAACTCAATCATCAAGTTTGTAGATGACACAACAGTAGTAGGCCTGATTACCAACAATGACGAGACAGCCTACAGGGAGGAGGTGAGGGCCCTGGGTGTGGTGCCAGGAAAATAATCTCTCACCCAATGTCAACAAAACAAAGGAGCTGATTTTGGACTTCAGGAAACGGTTCCTTCGCATACACATCACTGACAAACTGAAATGGTCCATCCACACAGACAGTGTGATGAAGAAGGAGCAACAGCACCTCCTCAACCTCAGGAGGCTGAATAAATTTGTCTTGGCACCTAAAACCCTAACAAACCTTTACAGTTGCACTATTGAGAGCATCCTGTCGGGCTGTATCACCGCAACCGCAAGGCTCTCCAGAGGGTGGTGTGGTCTGCCCAAAGCATCACCGGGGGAAAACTACCTGCCCTCCAGGAAACCTACAGCACCCGATGTCACAGGAAGGCCAAAAAGATCATTGAGGACAACAACCACCTGAGACACTGCCTGTTCACTCCACTATTATCCAGAAGGCGTGGTCAGTACAGTTGCTTCAAAGCTGAGACCGAGAGACTGAAAAACAGCTTCTTTCTCAAGGCCATCAGAATGTTAAATAGCCATCACTAGCACATTAGAGGCTGCTGTCCTATATACATAGACTTGAAATAATCATTGGAACACTAGTCACTTTAATAATGTTTACATATTTTTCATTACTCATCTCATATGTATATACTGTATTCTATCCTTTTCTGCTGTATCTTAGTCTATGCTGCTCTGAAATTGCTAGGCCAGATATTTATATATTCTTAATTCCATTCCTTTACTTTAGATTTGTGTGTATTGTGTATTGTTGTAAAATTGTTAGATATTACTTGTTAGATATTTCGTTGCACCCGCAATAACATCTGCTAAACATGTATCTGTGACAAATACAATTTCATTTGATTTGAATATGATGTGTCACAAACTCAAATAAATTCATAAGAATAATCATTTCATAAAACCATGTTTTAATTGGTGATGGGGTGGACATTTGATACAGTAGAGAACTGCGATATTTTTTGCTAGGTAGTTATAAAGTTAGCTAGCGCTAGTCGGCTGTACTTGCACCAAAACTCTGGTATTTCTCCTTCTCTAGCTTGTTGTCCATCTTCTATTTAAATAGTGAGCCAACATTTTCAGCACTTTTATTTCCATGACATATCAAATCTTTTTTTCTTATGGCTCTCTCTTGTCCATCTGCAGCAGACATGGTGTGCAATATGTTGGAACATCTAATGAGGTGCATAGTGGGTTATGTCACATTTGATGTTGGTGGTTATGTCACAGTTATGCCACATTTATGAACCCTTTATAATGCCGGCCTCACAATCGCAGACCACGTGTAACCCCGCCAGCCCAGGACCTCTACATCCAAAGTAAAACACACTATATAAAATGTTGCTACATATGACTGAATTGAAGGGGGTCACGTTTATAAGGCATTTATAAATTGTGTGTTCACTATTTATAAACCATTTACTAATCATTAAAGTATTTTTGCAGTCCCTAATCTTTATAAATACTTTATAAATGTCTTGAGTGACCAGTCTAATTTCTCACAAAAAGATTGGCACTCAGTGTGTGTGTATATAGTCACAGTGCCTTCGGAAAGTATTCAGACCCCTTGGCTTTTTCCACATTTTGTTACGTTATAGCCTTATTCTAAAATTGATTAAATAAATAAAAATCGTCAACAATCTACACAATACCAAATAATGACAAAGCAAAATACAGGTTTTTAGAAATGTTAGCAAATTTTAAAATTTAAAACAGAAATACCATATTTACATAAGCATTCAGACCCTTTGCTATGAGACTCGAAATTGATTTCAGGTGCATCCTGTTTCCATTGATCATCTTTGAGTTGTTTCTACAACTTGATTGGATTCCACCTGTGGTAAATTCAATTGATTGGACAGGATTTGGAAAGGCACACACCTGTCTATATAAGGTCCCACAGTGCATGTCAGAGCAAAAAACAAGCCATGAGTTTGAAGGAATAGTCCGATGAGCTCCAAGACAGGATTGTGTCGAGGCACAGATCTGGGGAAGGGAACCAACACATTTCTGCAGCCTTGAAGGACCCCAAAAACACAGTGGCGTCCATCATTCTTAAATGGAAGAAATTTGGATCCACCAAGACTATTACTAGAGCTGGCTGCCCGGGCAAGCTGGCCAATCGAGGGAGAAGGGCCTTAGTCAGGTAGCTGACAGAGCTCCAGAGTTCCTCTGTGGAGATTGGAGAACCTTCCAGAAGGACAACCGTCTCTGCAGCACTCCACCAATCAGTCCTTAATGGTAGAGTGGCCAGACGGAAGCTACTCCTCAGTAAAAGGCACATGACAGGCCACTTGGAATTTGCCAAAAGGCACCTTAAGACTCTCAGACCAAGAGAAACAAGATTGTCTGGTCTGATGAAACCAAGATTGAATTCTTTGGCCAGGATACCAAGCGTCACGTCTTTAGGAAACCTGGCACCATAACTACGGTGAAGCTTGGTGGTGGCAGCATCATGCTGTGGATATGTTTTTCTGCGGCAGGGACTGGGAGACTAGTCAGGATCGAGGCAAAGATAAACAGAGAAAAGTACAGAGTGATCCTTGATGAAAACCTGCTGCAGAGCCCTTAGGACCTCAGACTGGTGTGACGGTTCACCTTCCAACAGGACAATGACCCTTAGCACACAGCCAAGACAACCCAGCAGTGGCTTCAGGACAAGTCTCTGAATGTTCTTGAGTGGCTCAGCCAAAGCCCCGACTTGAACCCGATCAAACATCTCTGGAAAGACCTAAAAATAGCTGTGCAGCAACGTTCCCCATCCAACCTGACAGAGCTTGAGAGGATTTGCAGAGAAGAATGGGAGAAACTCCCCAAATACAGGTGTGCCAATCTTGTAGCGTCATACCCAAGAACACTTGATGCTGTAATCGCTGACAAAGGTGTTTCAACAAAGTACTGAATAAATGGTCTGAATAATTATGTAAATGTGATATTTCCGATTTGTTTATTTAATAAATTAGCAAAAATTTCTAAAAACCTGTTTTTGCTTTATCATTATGGGCTATTGTGTGTAGATTTATGAGAAAAAAACAAACATTTTTGTCAATTTTAGAATAAGGCTGTAACTTAACAAAATGTGAAAAAAATCAAGGGGTCTGAATACTTTCCAAATGCACTGTGTGTATTAAATATATATAGCCCTGATTTACTTAGAATTTCAGATTTCCCGCAATACCTGGTAAAAGAATAAGGACAAAACACAGAATGTGTGAATAACTAGCTTACTAACATTTACAAATGTGGGAGTAATTATTAATAAATGGTGAGCAAACAGTTTGTAAATTCCTTAAAAATGCCTTATAAATGGTTTATTATGGACCTTTAAAATAAACTGGGAAGGGGGAACGAAGAGGAGAGGAGAGGAAGATCTGTCCTTGGATGAAGTGCTATCGTCTTCATGGCTTTTTGCCTTAAGGATGGCTAGTGTATTTTACAGAGAGAAAGTCAATAAAACCAGCTTCACTTTCAGTCATTGAAATGTGGCCAGGCCACTGACCCTGCTGTATACTACAACCGTCCATGAATAAGAGAAAGTAATTCATGACTACACAAAGTAGTTACCTTCAGAACACACTGTTTAAAAGGAGTTATAGACCAACTATGCTAAGTATACAAGTCAAGCTCTCAATGAGACTCTCATCCCATTAGCGGGATCATTTTCCAGCGAAAAACTCCTAGCGACATTAGCATAACGAAATTCAATATTTTTTTTTTCAAATATAGGACTGTCTCATATCGTTTTATAGATACACCTCTCTTGAATCGACCCTCGTTGTCCGATTTCAAAAGGTTTTACAGGAAAAGCACAATATTAGATTATGTTAGAGGAGTACATGGTAAAAGTAGCATCATATGAATTTTCCGACCAAGCACATGCATCACATATAACCAAAAAACAGCTAAATGCAGCACTAACCTTTTACAAACTTCATCAGATGACACACCTAGGACATCATGTTACACACAGCATGCAATCTTTTGTTCAATAAAGGTCATATTTCTATATAAAAACAGCATTTTACATCGGCACCTGACGTTGACTAACTATTTTCCCATAAAATGCGTCCCGGGAAACAGTGCTACAATTTTATAAATTACTATTCGAAAACGAATTTTTTTTTTATATTGTCAATCTAAGATTTATAGATGAATATCTCTTGAAAACACCCGTCATAACAGATTTTAAATTAACTTTACAGGGTAATCACACTTTGAGATAAAAAAGGGGATGCGATACTCAGAAAATGAGCTAGAAAGCCTAGCTCGTCGCCATCTTGGAACAATCGCACATCACATCTGATCTTGTATAATATTGCCAATAATCCCTCACCTTTAGTTGTCTTCATCAGAAAGCACTTCCAGGAATCCCAGGTCCACGACAATGTATTTTCGGTCGAAAAAGTCCATCCTTTATGTTCCATTAGCTTGCTGTTGTTAGCGCGTCCTAAGGCTGTAACCAAATGTTGATCCGTGCGCGGCACTTGGCTAACGAAAATTACTTTTTTCCCTCCTCTAGGTTCGTTCAAACATGTCAAACGTTGTATAACATTAATCTTCAGGGCCTGTTTCAACAAGAGAGCCAATAAGATTCGAGTGGGACGATTTCATTGTCTTTCAAAACGTTTCCAAAGGTGGGGGCAGACACGGCCGTCGACGTCACAATGCTGATGGCCCTCCTACTGTGACCAATTGCCACATCGTCTCCTGCACTGAGTTTCGACAGCAGAAGCCTCAAAACACTTTGTAAAGACTGGGGACATCTAGTGGAAGCACTGGAAAGTGCTCAATTATCATTTTTTCACGTTGTGAATTACAGGGAAGGCTGTAAAGTCGAGTCCACAATTCAGAATCCCACTTCCTGGTTCAATCGGTCTCGGGGTTTTGACTGCCATACGAGTTCTGTTATACTCACAGACACCATTCAAACAGTTTTAGAAACTTTAGGGTGTTTTCTATCCATATAAAATAAGTATATGCATGTCCTAGCTTCTGAGTTTGATTAGTAGGCCGTTGAAAATGGGAAAGAATTTTTTCCAAAATGCGCTGTGGCGCCCCAGTGGTAGGATATACGCAAGAGGTTAACAAACATTCATATCACTGCCCAGGTGTCACGTCCTGGCCAGTATATAAGGTTAATTGTTTTTGTAGTTTGGTCAGGGCGTGGCAGAGGGTATTCGTTTTATGTGGTTCGGGGTGGTGTGTTTTGGTGAAGGGTCATTTGGTTTAAGTATTCCGGGGTTTTTGGGCACTGTTTGGTTTTCAGTTATTCTATGTCTAGTCTAGTATGTCTGTTTCTATGTCTGGTTAATTGGGGTTGGGACTCTCAGTTGAAGGCAGGTGTTGTCTATCTGCCTTTGATTGAGGGTCCCATATATGAGGGTGTGTTTGTGTTTGTTATTTGTGGGTGATTGTTCTGTGTTGAGCCTATGCTTGGCCAGACTGTTTGTTGTCGTTCGTTCGTTTCTAGTGGTTTTTGTTATTTTTTGTATTCAGTTGTTTTTGAAAAGAAATAATCATTTAAAATGAGCATACACGTACCTGCTGCATTTTGGTCCTCATTCACCGACGACAGCCGTGACACCAGGAGCACTAACAACAGGTGATATGTAAATTATTTGCTGTACAGATGAACCAATATTGTGTTTCTATCAATTTCATTTCCCCAAGTGATCACCAAAGCATAAGGCTCTTTGGGCCAGATTTACCTAGCATTTGCACCAGATGAAAAATATACTTTTGTTTTTGTAAGGGACAATAAATGGTTGATTGACAGAATTGACACATCATATATTCTCTTTAGTTCTTTTTTTTACCATTTTGTTGTCTTCAATGTTTAATTCCATTTTGGAAAAAATATTTGCAACAAACTGCAAACACACCATAAAAATGTGCAATAAATATAAATATATTATTCTACACAGTATGATGAACTGTCTGCCATTCATTACGGATGAAGATAGGTAGGCTGTCATTGTAAATAAGAATTTGTTCTTAACTGACTTACCTAGTTAAATAAAGGTTAAATAAAAACATTTTTTAAAAGATGGCGCCAGAGGGGATGGCTGCCGTTTTATGGGCTCTTAACCAAACGTGACAAATACAATTTGATTTGATTTGATATTGTTTTTCTTGATACATACACTGAAAATATGTATGTGATGTGATTCTGGAGGTATTTCATGTGATGAATACAAATCTATATGCATGGAGCTGTGTGTATTGGGATTTCTCATCTTTTCTGCAGAGCAATTAGCCTTGAGATACTGCAGTAAATAGTCTCAACACCAACATTGCTCTGCTGTAAAAAGTATTAACTCTGACACCGAAAACTCAGAGAAGGTCGACATTGTCCTGTTACAATATCATATCCCAATGTTTATTCTATGACTGTTTGTGTGAACGAACATGTGTGTACCCGTGCATCTCTAAAATTCGTAATATGAAATGATCACAAAGATGGCTGCATATCTTAGCAGGACATATATTGCATTTAATGTGTATTGACTGTTTCTTGAGTTATTATAAGCATGAACTTTGTGTCATGACTTTATGTCCCAAATGTTACGCAGGTTGATGTTTATTGTCATGAGTCTTGTCCTGGACGCAGAGCTGAGCGAATTCTCCTTAGGTTGGCCAGTCAAAATTGGCTATATTGTAAAAATTCATGAAAAAAAAATGAGCTTTTTGGTCTTAATTTAAGGTTAGGCATTAGGATTAGCAGTGTGGTTAAGGTTAGCGTTAAGGTTGGCGTTAGGTTTAAAATCAGATTTTATGACTATGTGGCTGTGCCAGCTAGTGACTAGTCTGCAGAGCTGCCCCAGAACAAGATTTCATGACGAAAAACGCTAACCTGCAAATGCAACACAAGCAGAAAATGCAATTGTTAGAATAAAATTGTCTAGAAACAACTAGAAACAGAATACAATAGAATAGACTGTTACTCACTGATGTGTACAGATGGCCCTCCCCGTTCATGGCGATGTACAACCCTGTCATCACGGACTGAATTGCAACAACTCGGAGGCCCACAGGAATGAGGTTAAACAAAGCTGGAAAACAGTTAATGGAAATAGGTGCAGAGAGTCAGAGACAGACACATAGAGATAGAGCCAGAAAGAAAAACAGAGAGCCAGAGAGACAGACAGACCTTTATAGACCCCTTGCTGGGTATGTTGTGGTGGACTGTAATTACAATTACTTCACAGGAACCTGGTAAAAATGAAGTTTGTAGTGTGGCTAGCCACTGGATGGCTCTGAATCCACTGGCAGCATGCAGTCAAAGCTACTAACCACTTTTGAAGCTAACTAGTGCTCTAAAAATGTATCCTGATGTCGACAGCAGATGAGTGTTATATATTCATAATAGCTAACTTACCTAACATACAGTACATCTGCAGAAAACAAGTCAGCTGCAGTGCCTTCGGAAAGTATTCTTACCCCTTCACTTTTTCCACATTTTGTTACGTTACAGTCTTATTCTATAATGGATTAAAATGAAATGAAAATCCTCAGCAATCGACACACAATATCCCATAATGAAAAAGCGAAAACAGGTTTATTAATATAAAAAAAACAGATACCTTATTTACACAAGTATTCAGACCCTTTGCTATGAGACTTTGAGAATTTGAGAATTTGAGCTCAGGTGCATTCTGTTTCCATTGATCATCAATGAGATGTTTGTCCAACTTCAATGGAGTTCACTTGTGGTAAATTCAATTGATTGGACATGATTTGGAAAGGCACGCACCTGTCTATATAAGGTCACACAGTTGACAGTGCATGTCAGAGCAAAAACCAAGCCATGAGGTCGAAGGAATTGTCCATAGAGCTCCAAGACAGGATTGTGTCGAGGCACATACCTGGGGAAGGGTACTAACACATTTCTGTATCATTGAATGTCCCCAAGAACACAGTGGCCTCCATCATTCTTAAATGGAAGAAATTTGGAACCACCAAGATACTTCCTAGAGCTGGTCGCTGGGTCAGATTGACCAATCGAGGTAGAAGGGCCTTGGTCATGTAGGTGACCAAGAAACCAATGGTCACTCTGACAGAGCTCCAGAGTTCCTCTGTGGAGATGGGAGAACCTTCCAGAAGGACAACCATCTCTGCAGCACTCCACCAATCAGGTCTTTATGGTAGAGTGGCCAGACGGAAGCCACTTCTCAGTAAAAGGCAATTGACAGCCCGTTTGAAATTTGCCAAAAGGCACCTAAAGACTCTCAGACCGTGAGAAACAAGATTCTAAGGTCTGATGAAACCAAGATTGAACTCATGCTGTGGGGATGTTTTTCAGCGGCAGGAACTGGGAGACTAGTCAGGATTGAGGCAAAGATGAACGGAGCAAAGTACAGAAAGGTCCTTGATGAAAACCTGCTCCAGAGCCCTCAGGACCTCAGACTGGGGCGAAGGTTCACCTTCCAACAGGACAACGAAATAGCACACAGCCAAGACAACGCAGGAGTGGCTTCAGGAAAAGTCTCTGAATGTCCTTGAATAGCCCGGCCAGAGCCTGGACTTGAACCCGATCGAATATCTCTGGAAAGACCTGAAAATAGTTGTGCAGCAACGCCCCCCCACCCCTCCCCCCCATCCAACCTGACAGAGCTTGAGAGGATCTGCAGAGAATAATTGGAGAAACTCCCCAAATACAGGTGTGCCAATCTTGTAGCGTCATACCCAAGAAGACTCGATGCTGTAATCACTGCCAAAGATGCAGGTAGCCTAGTGGTTAGAGCATTGGGCCAGCAACCGAAAGGTTGCAAGATTGAATCCCCGAGCTGACAAGGAAAAAATCTGTCGTTCTGCCCCTGAACAAGGCAGTTAACCCACTGTTCCTAGGCTGTCATTGTAAATAAGAATTTGTTCTCAACTGACTTGCCTAGTTAAATACAAATTAAAAAAGTGCTGAGTAAAGGGTCTGAAAACTTATGTAAATGTGATATTTCCATTTCCTAAAAACCTGTTTTTGCTTTGTCATATGGGGTACTGTGTGTAGTTTGATCAGGAAAAAAAACGATTTAATCAATTTTAGAATAAGGCTGTAACGTAAGAAAATGTGGAAAATATCCAAGGGGTCTGAATACTGTTCGAATGCACTGTATATTTACTGGCTGTTAGCGTTAGCAACATTAGCCAACGAGAGCTTGCTAACCACCAATATCAAACATTGCAACAAAAGTATAATTTTGGATTCGAAAAATACTCACAACAGACTGCATTTTAGGAATAACAGTCACAAGTAGCCCTGGTGCACTGTTCCATTATTTAGCAATTTAGACAAATAACTTGATAAACTCAGATTTTTCTATTGCCCTCATTGGCTTCCATGCGCTTGAAACGTGAGCTTGTCCGAGGCGCCAGACTCCAGCTTGCTTAGACACAATTACTATCCACCGGAGCACTGCAATTGGTTGCCAATAATTATGAGGCAGAGCTTAGCGAAGAGTCAAGTAGGTGGAGTTTGTTTTACACCTGCCATACATCCACATCATCAACACATCAAAGCCTTCAATATACTCTAGGAATAGGGCAGAGATGAATTCAAAGGCATGTCGCAGTGCTGCGTGCTGCACTACCGACAATTGCACCTTCAAATGTAATGTACGCTTGAGCCGACGTCTGGAAAATTGTCAGTTGTTCAATGCCCAGTGCTGCCAAAGCACCTTTAAATGAATCCCAGCCTAGGTATCTATTTGATTAGGTAGTAATGCTTTGGGCACTGTGTTGCCAGCCTAGTATGGTCCTTGCTACAGGAATAAATGTGTGAATTTGCACTGGCGTAATTGGAGCCACCAATGGAGCGTGGCTGATTTAATAGGCCTTTTGTGGCTGTAGAACACACTTTGGGCCTGTTAGGTATTGGCCATTATATTGTTTGTACTGGTTGAGAAAGAGCAGGTGTAGCCTTGGCAGTGACACTAAGTCTACGCATCCCAAATAGCACCCTATATAGGGCCTGTTCAAAAGCAGTGCACTATATAGGGTGCTATTTTAGCCAGTGTGTGTATGGCTGATTTAGAAGCACAGTATTGAGCTTTCCTTACCATTTGAGTCAATTAGTACTGTATTGGTATGGATGTACAGTAAGTAGTACAGCGTAAGGGCTGTGAGACATGGGTATAGATACTTTTCTTCAAGCACTTGGACAACATGGGATGGTGATTTTGGCTGATACTGTGGTCTGTAACTGTATTTACAATTACATTTTAGCAGACACTCATCCAGAGAGATTTACAGGCACAATTACAGTTAAGTGCCTTGCTCAAGGGCACATAGACACATTTTTCACTTAGTCAGCTCTGGGACTCGAACCAGCGAACTTTCGGTTACTGGCCCAACACTCTTTTAACAACTCGGCTACCTGCTTATATTAACTACAAATGTCATCTGTGTATTTTCTTTTCTCTCAGCTTCACTTCCGCTTTTGTCAATATAGTTTTAGTTTCTCCATAGTTTATATCGTTTCTTAGATTATTTTGTTGATTAACATAAAATATGACTGGATCTTTGGTCTACCTGCCTATTGATCTTACAATCACCACTTAATGTAATGTATGCACATATTCACTTTCAAACTATATAATGTATTACACAGTATCTAATGTGTGCATTTGTGTGTATAGTACTAGGTGTGTGTGCAGGTGGTCCTTGTATATCCATCAGGGTTGTGCTCAATTCAGAATTTTGGAATTGACTCCCATTCAACTCATGAGTTGAAATTCTAATTGATAAGCCACGCCCCACATGATGTTGAATTTGACTTTGAGTGACAGGAAGTAGAATTTAATTCAGTGCAATTCAAAGAAATTCCACCCCGTCATAGAACATGAGAGTTCCATTGAATCTGACAGGTCAAATACAGTGAGGGGAAAAAAGTATTTGATCCCCTGCTGATTTTGTACATTTGCCCACTGACAAAGAAATTATCAGTCTATAATTTTAATGGTAGGTTTATTTGAACAGTGAGAGACAGAATAACAACAAAAATATCCAGAAAAATTAATATGTCAAAAATGTTATAAATTGATTTGCATTTTAATGAGGGGAAATAAGTATTTGACCCCTCTGCAAAACATGACTTAGTACTTGGTAGCAAAACCCTTGTTGGCAATCACAGAGGTCAGACATTTCTTGTAGTTGGGCACCAGGTTTGCACACATCTCAGGAGGGATTTTGTCCCACTCCTCTTTGCAGATCTTCTCCAAGTCATTAAGGTTTCAAGGCTGATGTTTGGCAACTCGAACCTTCAGCTCCCTCCACATATTTTCTATGGGATTAAGGTCTGGAGACTGGCTAGGCCACTCCAGGACCTTAATGTGCTTCTTCTTGAGCCACTCCTTTGTTGCCTTGGCCGTGTTTTGGGTCATTGTCATGCTGGAATACCCATCCACGACCCATTTTCAATGCCCTGGCTGAGGGAAGGAGGTTCTCACCCAAGATTTGACGGTACATGGCCCTGTCCATCATCCTTTTGATGCGGTGAAGTTGTCCTGTCCCCTTAGCAGAAAAACACCCCCAAAGCATAATGTTTCCACCTCCATGTTGACGGTGGGGATGGTTTTGTTGGGGTCATAGGCAGCATTCCTCCTCCTCCAAACACGGCGAGTTGAGTTGATGCCAAAGAGCTCCATTTTGGTCTCATCTGACCACAACACTTTCACCAGTTGTCCTCTGAATCATTCAGATGTTCATTGGCAAACTTCAGACGGGCATATATATGTGCTTTCTTGAGCAGGGGGACCTTGCGGGCGCTGCAGGATTTCAGTCCTTCACGGTGTAGTGTGTTACCAATTGTTTTCTTGGTGACTATGGTCCCAGCTGCCTTGAGATCATTGACAAGATCCTCCCGTGTAGTTCTGGGCTGATTCCTCACCGTTCTCATGATCATTGCAACTCCACGAGGTGAGATCTTGCATGGAGCCCCAGGCCGAGGGAGATTGACAGTTCTTTTGTGTTTTTTCCATTCGCGAATAATCGCACCAACTGTTGTCACCTTCTCACCAAGCTGCTTGGCGATGGTCTTGTAGCCCATTCCAGCCTTGTGTAGGTCCACAATCTTGTCCCTGACATCCTTGGAGATTTCTTTGGTCTTGGCCATGGTGGAGAGTTTGGAATCTGATTGATTGCTTCTGTGGACAGGTGTATTTTATACAGGTAACGAGCTGAGATTAGGAGCACACTCTTAAAGGGAGTGCTCCTAATCTCAGTTTGTTACCTGTATAAAAGACACCTGGGAGCCAGAAATCTTTCTGATTGAGAGGGGGTCAAATACTTATTTCCCTCATTAAAATGCAAATCAATTTATAACATTTTTGACATGCGTTTTTCTGGATTTTTTTGTTGTTATTCTGTCTCTCACTGTTCAAATAAACCTACCATTAAAATTATAGACTGATAATTTATTTGTCAGTGGGCAAACGTACAAAATCAGCAGGGGATCAAATACTTTTTTCCCTCACTGTACAGTACACTTCCAGATACCAAAGAATATATCACTTTTCTCTGTGAACAATGTTCATGTTCATATACTCTATTAACCTTAGTGCTTAGAATAGCCAATTGTATTTTCACCAACCATTTCATTTGTTTGGCTTCTTTTGAAGGCTTTAGGGTCAACTTGAGGGTTGAACTAATTCATTCTGGGAAATATAGTATTTTCCCATATGGAACAAAATGTAAGTGAATAATAAAATATATGAATAAAACATGTTCACATATAGGTTTTGTTTTCCTTGATCATTCATTTTAATGCTAAAATATGTAACTTGTTGGGCGACCCGACCAAATTCACGAAGACATTTGAGCT
Organism: Salmo trutta; assembly: GCF_901001165.1. Taxonomy (NCBI): domain Eukaryota; kingdom Metazoa; phylum Chordata; class Actinopteri; order Salmoniformes; family Salmonidae; genus Salmo; species Salmo trutta. Next base: position 297,518 of record NW_021822211.1, read on the forward strand.
ATAGATCTGTCATTCTCATTGAAAGCAAGTCTAAGAAGCGGTAGATCAGTTCTATGGGCATTATTTCTACGCTTTCCGTTCTTAAGTTTCGCTTTTGCGTCTTTTACTTTCGGTTTTGTACACCAGCTTCAAACAGCTAAAAACCCAATATATTTGATTAGGGAAAATATATTTCAAAGCGGTTTAGATATTAAAATAATTCTCTACACTATACTTGTTTGTTTTGTCAAATTAAATTAAATTAGGCGAACTATTAGAATTTTAGCAACCATGAAATGGTTAGTGCATCTTTAAGAATTTGTTCTGAAAATCAATTGTTTAAACAATATTTCATGCATGTATACAACGACATGTTTGATGCTTTATGAACAAGATGCATATTTGTATTTACATCTAATATCAAATAGAAGAGGCCTTTGAATTTCATAGAATTTCACTGAATTCAATAAAATTTCCTTTAATTCAAATTTGAATGCAAATTCTTTATCCTGTTTACTACTTTAATTAAAAAACTATTCAAATTCAAGAATTTAATTAGAATTTATGAGGCATTCTCAATTAAATTCTGGATTAAGCACAAACCTGATATCCATAAACAAGTGGCTCTTGGTCTATGGAAGTGACGTGTCATCTCTGCTCCTAGTCACAGACACACAGGGACAATTAACCGGCTAGCGTGGACCACTAAGGAAGCAGTGACAGTGTAAACCTAAGCATATTATCTTCTCCCTAGCCTACCCACACTGTTTATTTGTCCAAGTTCCCTCTCAGAGAGAATAACCCTCATTTTAGATAAGTACCTGCACAACAAAACAATATAATACAGGTTGGGTTAGGAGACTAACTCAATATAGTGCTTTCAGAAAATATTCACCCATGGAGTTTTTTCAAAATGTTGTTGTGTTTGAATTTAAAATTGATTACTTTTAGATTTTCTTGTCACTGGCCTACACACAATACCCCATAATGTCAAAGTTATTATGTTTTTTCTACAAATTAATTAAAAATTAAAAGCTGAAATGTTTTGAGTCAATCAGTATTTGACCCCTTTGTTATGGCAAGCCTAAGTAAGTTCAAGAGTAAAGATTTGCTTAACAATTCACATAATAAGTTGCATAGACTCACTCTGTGTGCAATAATAGTGTTTAACATGATTTGACAGAGCTTTCCACACCTGGATTGTGCAACACTTGCCCATTATTCTTTTCAAAAGTCTCAAAGCTCTGTCAAATGTGTTGTTGATCATTGCTACACAATAATTTTCAGGTCTTAACAGATTTTCAAGTAGATTTAAGTCAAAACTGTAACTTGGCCACTCAGGAACATTCAGTGTGTTCTTGGTAGGCAACTCCTGGCCTTGTGTTTTAGGTTATTGTCCTGCTGAAAGGTGAATTCATATTCCAGTGTCTGGTGGAAAGCAGATTGAGACAGGTTTTCCTCTAGGATTTAGCCTGTGCTTAGCTCTATTCCATTTATTTTTATCCTAAATAACTCCCCAGTCCTTCACGATTACAAGCATACCCCTAACGTGATGCAGCCACCAATATTCTTGAAAATAAGGAGAGTGATACTCAGTAATGTGTTGTATTGGATTTGACACAAACATAACACTGTATTCAGGACAAAAAGTGAATTGCTTTGCCAGATTCTATTCAGTATTACTTTAGTTCCTTGTTACAAACAGGATGCATGTTTTTTATTTATTCTATAGAGGCTTTCTTCTATTCACTCTGTCCATTAGGTTAGTATTGTGGATTTTTTTTATTTAACCAGGCAAGTCAATTAAGAACAAATTCTTATTTACAATGACAGCCTTGGAACAGTGGGTTAACTGCCTTGTTCAGAGGCAGAACAAAATATTTTTACATTGTCAGCTCGGGGATTTGATCTAGCAACCTTCCAGTTACTGGCCCAACAATCTAACCACTAGGCTACCTGCCGCCCCTACAACGTTGATCCATCCTCAGTTTCCTCCTATCAAGCACATTAAACTCTAACTATTTTAAAGTCACCATTGGCCTCATGGTGAAATCCCTGAGCCTGACCAGTTTCCTTCCTCTCCGGCAACTGTGTTAGGAAGGAGGCCTGTATATTTGTAGTGACGGGGTATATTGATACACCATCCAAAGTGTAATAAATAACTTCACCATGCTCAAAGGGATACTCAATGTCTGCTTTTTTAAAACATTTTAACCATATATGCCCTACCTTTGCAAGACATTGGAAAACCTGGTCTTTTTGGTTGAATCTGTGTTTGAAATTCACTGCTCGACTGAGGAACCTTACAGATCATTGTATGTGTGGAGTACAGAGATGAGGTAGTCAACTAAAAATAATTTTAAACACTATTATTGAGCAGAGTCATGCAACTTATTATGTCACTTGTAAAGAAAAATGTTACTCCTGAACTTATTTAGCCTTGCCATAACAAAGAGGTTAAATACTTATTGACTGAAGACATTTCAGCTTATCATTTTTAATTAGTTTGTAAACATTTTGAAAAACATAATTCCACTATGACATTATGGGATATTGTGTGTAGGCCAGTGACAAAACAAATATATTTATTCCATTTCAAATTCAAGCTGTAACAAAACAAAATGTGGAAAAAGTCAAGGGGTGTGGATACTTTCTGAATTCTTATTTAGCAACCTCATCAACCTCAAGCCCATGCAAACAATTTACCATTATTTATCTTAAATCTAGAATCCTTAGTTCCTACATACATTTTTGGACTTATTCATTAATGATATACACTCACCGGCCAGTTAATTAGGTACACCACCTTTCACGAAAATGGATAGCTCCTACAGACAGTGAGTCACGTGGCCGTGGCTAGCTGTATAAAGCAGGCAGAGAGGCATTCAGTTACTGTTTGATTGAATGTTAGAATGGGCAAAACGAGTGACCTGAGCATCTTTTTGCGTGGTATGATCGTCAGTACCAGGCGTGCCGGATCCAGTATCCCAGAAACGTCCGCCTTCTTGGGCTTTTCACGCACAACAGTGTCTAGGATTTACCGAGAATGGTGGATCAAACAAAAAACAGCCAGTCAGTAGCAGTCCTCTTGGCAAAAACAGCTTGTTGATGAGAGATCGAAGGAGAATGGCAAGGATAGTGCAAGCTAACAAGCGGGCCACAAACAGACAATAACAGCGCAGTACATCAGTGGTGTGCGTAACGGCATCTCGGAATGCACAACTCGTCGGCCCTTGTCACGGATGGGCTGTTGCAGCAGACGACCACACCGGGTTCCACTCCTATCAGCTAAAAACACAAAAAAGCACCTTCTGTGGGCACGCGATCACCAACACTAGACAATTTAGGAGTGGAAAAACATTGCCTGTTCCAACAATTCCCGGCTCCTGTTGCGTCATGCTGATGGCAGAGTCAGGATTTGGCGTAAGCAGCATTAGTCCATGGACCCATCCTGTCTGCTGTCAACGGTACAGGCTGGTGGCAGTTGTGTACTGCTGTCCAATCTGCAGCAACTGTGTGATGCCATCTCGTCCGCATGGACCAACATCCCTTTGGAACGTTTATGACTTGTAGAACCCAATCCCCAAAGATTTCAGGCAGTTCTGGAGGCAAAGGGGGGTCCAACCCGGTACTAAATGGGTGTACCTAATAAAGTGTCTAGTGAGAGTATACTAGGGCAGGATTTCCCAAACTCGGTCCTGGGGCCCCCACTGGGTGCACGTTTTGGTTTTTGCCCTAGAGATCGAAGGAGATGACAGAAAAAACAATAGATATGGAGTCAAAAGACAGAGCCCAATATTTCACAAGTCTACAACAAGAAACGACTGTAACAACATACAACGAATTTGTTCACATATTTACTCCCCTCAAAAATTAACCGCCGCAGAAATGGCCAAATAATTTCAGACAGATGCACAAGTGCACAAGTGAAGTGGCATGATTCCAATATCTAATATGCCTAGCTTATATACATGGCTTATTAGCAATAATGCTTTCACTTTATAGAGCACTTTTATTGCAATGCTGGTGATATTAATTTTCAAGGCTATGGCCTATTATGTTGTTGTAGTAGCCTATGTCACAATTGCAATGGTATGCCCATTCCATAGCCTATGTAGAATTAATAATAATTTGTTGAATTCATAGAGTGCTTTTCATGACAACACGGGCAACAATGTGTTCTATGTTAAATTGTAACACCATTGGAGTCACAGATAATCTGACAAAAGAAGAAAGGAAAATCATTGAATTTAATGACTGTTTCTGAAAATGATTTGTTTAGGTGAAAGTATAGGCTACAGCATTCAATATCTACCTGTTTGTTTTTCTATTCACTTAGTCTCCTTCATTTGGTCCAGATGGTCTTTGAATGGGGGATATGTGTCCAATATATAGCACCAATGAAGTTTGGAAAATCTGCAGGATGAATTATGCTATTTATAATTTTTTACATGTTACCTAGGTTTATTCATTTGAGATTCGCAAAGCATCGCTGGCAGTCAACTGACCGCATCCTACTGTACCTGCAATTCTGTAAAAGACCTCCTTGATAATATGGACAGTTTGATGGACAGGTAGTGCAACAAATCTCTTCAATGTGAGGTAGATTTCTTACGGCTCTACACACAGTTGCCTTGCCAAATAGCCCATATTGTACAGGAAACTTCCAGTGGCAAAAAATTGCTAAGCAATACACAGAGTTGGTATAGCAGTCAAAGCGAAACCGCGTTGGGTTACGTTTGCTATATATGTATATATGGGTTGAGTACATTTAACAGATAAATGCGGAAAAATGATAATGTTCAAAAACAAATTATTCTGAAAAATCTAAAGGATGTATTCAAGGTTCAATAATTTGTTCCCTTTGTAAAGCACGGGGAACAATGTAGGCTCCGATGTCAAGTAGATTTTCAAGGTCACAGGTCATGACTAACAAGAATCTAATTGGCGGAGAAGTGCTGTATTTCTTCACCAGGACAGGCTAAGATCAAGCTAACCTAGTAGGTTAGGACAAGGATGAGACAGCCTTGTCTCAGAGAACTGGCAGTGTGGTGCCAGGACAACAACCTCTCCCTCAATATGAACAAGGCAAAGGAGATGACTTGGACTACAAGAAAAGGAAGGCCGAACAGGCTCCCATTAACATCGATGGGTCTGTAGTGGAGCCGGTCGAGAGTTTCAAGTTCCTTGGTGTCCACATCACCAACAAACTATCATGGTCCAAACACACCAAGACAGTCATGAAGAGGGCACGACATCACCTTTCCCCCCTCAAGAGACTGAAAAGATTTGTCATAGGTCCTCAGATCCTCAAAAAGTTATACAGCTCCACCACTGAGAGCATCCTGACCGGTTGCATCACCGCCTGGTATGGCAACTCCTCGACATCCGACCATAAGGCGCTGCAGAGGGTAGTACGTACGGCTCAATAAATCACTTCCTGCCAACTAGGACCTATATACTAGGCGGTGTCAGAGGAAGGCCCAACAAATTGTCAAAGACCTCAGTCACCCAAGTCATATATTGTTCTCTCTGCTACTGCACGGCAAGAGTTACCGGAGCGCCAAGTCTAGGTCCAAAACGCTCCCCAAGCTATAAGGCTGCTGAACAATTAATCAAATGGCCACCTGGACTATTTACGTAGTTCAACTGTCGTTCCCCATCAGAATCCAAAATATAAGCTTGTTAAATTCCATGTAAACAAACACCGTATAGCCTCAAAACATGATTAAAACTATAACTTTGATATTATGGATGGTCAGTCCTTGCATACATACTGTAGCTCTCACTTTGAATTTGAGAGGTTACATTTTTCCAGGCCCATCCCTCAGCTTTTTACCAAAACATTGTTGTTTCAATTAAGGATTCCATCTTTAAATCATACATCACCTTAAATCATATCTTAATTTGCTGATTATGAGACACCATAGTAGACCTGCATACTACTTAGAAAAGAGAATTTGTCGAGAATACTAAACAGTTTCACACTACTGTATGCAAAGTGACAACTTGTTGACTCTGTAGCGGGATAGCGGACAAGAATGTATACTCACAGGAGTTACTGTTGTCATCCTTGGTCCCATCAAGAGAGCCATCTGAGTTCATTTGCAAGTAGTATCCCTGCCTGCAATATAACCTGGTCACTATACCCTTGAGTTTGGGATCTAAAACAGAGAGAGAGAGAGAGCGAAGGGAAGGAGGGAGAGAGAGAGAAATAGAGCAAGAGAGAGGGAGAGGTTAGCAAGAGTATACAAAGAGTTAGCTCAAGGTAATTAATTGTTTCAACCGGAGAAGAGAGAAGAGGTCCCACACAAATGCTGAACCAAAAAAACACCTATACAGATGTAGGATCTTGATTTAAGCTTAAATGTTTATATTAAGATAAGGCATCGGTATACATAAACATAGAGCAAACATTTAAATCTCTATATCAACTGTAATGTACTGTAAGTGTAGAGAAGAAAGCTAAAGGATTGCAGAGTTAAGTTGCTTTTGGATATATTGTTCCGTAATCCGCTGTTTGTGTCTGGTTTTAAAACTGTCCCATAAAACAAAGCACCCTACTCTTTATGACAGTTGACAGTTTTATGACCATCGTGAATTTTCAGAGGCAAACCATGTAGCCAAACTTTAACGCATATAAAACTGTGCTCAGAAAGGGACCCAATTAATCGTGGCTGAATTAATGAGTAAGTCTGTCTGATAGTGAACTCAACAGTACCCTTTTCGGTTCTCTATGAGGGGAAATAATGGTTGATGTCGCACTGTAAATTCATCACAGGATCGTCGTAAATTAGGGGATAAGATAAGTTACAGTATATTGTGTTGATAGAAGAAAGACTGCTGTTTATAGTCAATTTTATCATTCGTAATTACAGAGTTTGTCACGCGTGCTCCCTCTCTGTGCTTGAGGTCACCAGGCTGCTCGTAATGGCGCACACCTGTCACCATCGTCAGACTCACCTGGACTCCATCACTTCCTTGATTACCTGCCCTATATATGTTACTCCCTTTGGTTCCTCCGCCAGGCATCATGGTTTCTGTTTCACATCTGTGCGTTGGTCGAGGTTTTTGTTTTGTGTTATGGTCCGTTTATTTTATCAAAACACTCACTACCTGAACTTGCTTCCCGACTCTCAGCACACAGTTATTGTTCAAGTCCAAGCTCAAGTGGAATGCAAAGTCATTTTCAAAACAATAATTTCACTGAAAATTGTCTTAACTCCTGTACTTAACTGTGGATGTTTGAGTGAGATGTTTGTATTGGAACAGGCAGAGAGCTTTTAACCTAGGGAATCGTCCTAAATCGTAATAAGAACGGCTGCCACCCACCCAGAGGTCTTGCAGTGAATTCTTTATATGTGTACATTTTCTACAGAATAATAATTGCATCCACTAAGAAATTAAGTGTGTGTGTGTGTGTTTACTGTAGGTATCTTTCAAACTTGCCAATGCTGAATTCTACCTTGTGGGTGTACAAACCAATAATGAAGGAGTGTAAACAGCATTCAAGACGAAAAGAAAGCCATGAGTGAGGAGAAAATATTCCTCATTAAAAAAAACAGGAAAGTCTCATTTAGCCTAATACCCACTGATGAAATATGACCCTCTTGACCCTCTACATATACATACCCCAACCAGAAGCCATGGATTACAGGCAACATCCGCACTAAGCTAAAGGGTAGGGCTGCAGCTTTCAAGGAGTGGGACTCTAACCCGGATGCTTATAAGAAATCTCGCTATGCCCTCCGACGAACCATCAAACAGGCAAAGTGTCAATACAGGACTAAGATTGAATCGTACTACACCGGCTCCGACGCTCGTCAGATGTGGCAGGGCTTGAAAACTATTACAGACTACAAAGGGATGCACAGTTGTGAGCTGCCCAGTGACAGGAGCCTAGCAGACAAGCTAAATAACTTCTATGCTCTCTTCGAGGCAAGCAACACTGAAGCATGCATGAGAGCATCAGCTGTTCCGGACAACTGTGAGATCACCCTCTTCATAGCCGATGTGAGTAAGACCTTCAAACAGGTCAACATTCACAAAGCTGCAGGGCCAGACGGATTACCAGGACATGTACTCCGAGCATGCGCTGACCAACTGGCAAGTGTCTTCACTGACATTTTCAACCTGTCCCTGACCGAGTCTGTAATACCAACATGTTTCAGACCACCATAGTCACTGTACCCAAGAACACTAAGGTAACCTGCCTAAATTACTACTGACCCATAGCACTCATGTCTGTAGCCATGAAGTGCTTTGAAAGGCTTGTCATGGCTCACATTAACACCATTATCCGAGAAACCCTAGACCGACTACATTTTGCATACCGCACAACAGATACAAGATGCAATCTCTATAGCATTCCACACTGCCTTATCACACCTGGACAAAATGAGACCTGGCAGTGTGGTGCCAGGACAACAACCTCTCCCTCAATGTGATCAAGACAAAGGAGATGATTGTGGACTACAGGAAAAGGAGGACCGAGCATGCCCCCATTCTCATCGACGGGGCTGTAGTGGAGCAGGTTGAGAGCTTCAAGTTCCTTGGTGTCCACATCACCAACAAACTATCATGGTCCAAACACATCAAGACAGCACGACAAAGCCTATTCCCCCTCAGGAGACCGAAAAGATTTGTCATGGGTCCTCAGATCCTCAAAAAGTTATACCGCTGCACCTTCAGGAACATCCTGACTGGTTGCATCACTGTCTGGTATGGCAACTGCTCGGCCTCCAACTGCAAGGCACTTGAGAGGGTAGTGTGTACGGCTCAGTACATCACTGGAGCCAAGCTTCCTGCCATCCAGGACCTCTATACCAGGCGGTGTCAGATGAAACCCCTAAAAATTGTCAAAGATCCCAGCCACCCTAGTCATAGACTGTTCTCTCTGCTACCGCAGTCTAGGTCCAAAAGGCTTCTTAACAGCTTCTACCCCGAAGCCTTAGGCGAATGCTAATCAAATGGCTACACAGACTATTTGCATTGTTGTCATCCCCCAGACCCCCATTTTTACGCTGCTGCTACTCTGTTTGTTATCCATGCATAGTCACTTTACCTCTACGTACATGTACATATTACCTCAATTACCTCGACTATCCTGTGACCCCGCACATTGACTCTGTACCGATACCCTCTGTATATAGCCTCACTACTGTTATTTTATTGTTGCTCCTTAATTATTTTTCCATTTATTTCTTTATTTATTTGTAAAAATATTTTTGGTTTTTACTTCAGTTTATTTTAGCAAATACATTCTAAACACTTACTTTTCTTAAAACTGTATTGTTGGTTCATGGCTTATGTAAGTAGGCATTTCAATGTTTGGCGCATGTGACAAGTAACATTTGATTTTGATTTGACTAAAGAGAAAGAGAAAATTATAATCTCTGAATTCTGATGTTAATTCTCCAATCTAAGGAAATCAGACTATTACCATGTAGTATGTCTTTATAATGCTAACCTATATCTATTATTAAGCACTAAATACATCTTGTTTTAGCAATAAAGAAGTGATTTTCATTGAACATCCAAGTTTCTTTCAGGAGTGGCTCATGGACATTCAGACTGTGTCCCAATGGCATACTCTTCCCTATGTAGTGGACTACTTTTGACCAGGGTTTGTAGGGTTCATTCTCCACTTCAGGCCCCTTGCTTGGACTATCACGCTTTCTTCCCATTCTTTTTATCAATCAATGGAACAAACCTTCGTCACATCAATAACGAAAGACTCTTTTTCTCATCATATGGTATTCTTCATTTGACAGATGCGGTGCCACAGGGTGATCTGGGAATCATACAAAATAGATCATCTCGTGTGAATTGGCTAAAAATGCCAACCTTTCATTGTCCCATCAGCTGTCTGTCTGGCTTTTTACTCTACCGCTTCAAAGCTCCATAAACCTTAAATATCAGGCTCACACACAAACAGACAGAGAGACAGAGACAGAGACTTACACACATACACATGGATTGAAACAAACACACACACGCATAGATGCACACAGAAACAACACACATACACACACAGGCACACATACAGAACGAGGAAAAAGCCTTATGAGACTGACACTTCAAAAGGAAGGAATCCGAGTGCAAAGGAAGTGAATCACATTGGAAAGGACTCAGCAATGCAAATGGAACCAGACCATTAATGACATAGCTCTCTGTTCTCTCTCTCTACGACTGTAGAGTATGGGACACTACCTTGGCAGCGTATAGACTGCATTAGGATTTCCAGATGTCATGAATTTATATCTACATTTATGGAGACTTCATATGCCAGCACAAACCCCTAAGTGAGAACAAGCAGGCGGACACACTAATGACATCCTCCAATCAATTAAAGATTTTGATCAGCAGTTTTTAAAACAATCTGGGAGAGTGAGATTGATTCCTCAGACAGTTCAGCAGGGGTTGATCTGTAATAATTTAAATGGAAACTGGGAGCTCGCTGCGCAGAGGTGCACAGTGTGTGTAAATGTGTGTACAGTATGTGTAAGCCTGATATTTAAGGTCAGTGCTCAGGGTGGGGACAGACAGCCAATCGTAGTATGGAATGCAGTTCACAATGCATGTAGACCGAGGTATCATCTCATCATGGTAACTTTTTTCTTGTGACAGGTAGGCCTACATTTGCTGCAGCCTAGCCTATTCTACAGTGATATAAAGACAGAATGGGCATCTAATTTCCACATCTCCATCTGGCTTTTGGGGTCCACCATGTTTTTTAATTGTAAAGACTATTCTTTTTTTAATTGCATCTTTTAATTTCAGAGTTTTAAAACAGCCTAACAGCCTATAGCTTGAATATCATTGCTTTAAATCAGTGCACAGGCGAGCACTCTCTCTTAGCACTTGGAGTTTCATGCAAGAAAAGCTAGACTAGAATAGCTTGCTGGACATATTTTATTAAGTATTTCTTATACAAATAGACTATTCGAAGAGGGATGCAAAGTCTTTTTTTGAAGGATGTTAAATACAGCAGCCAATACAAAGCATGGGTAGTTTGAAAGAACAGTGATCGGGCCATGGCGGAAGGCTATAGCAGTTATTTATTCAGACCCATAACCATTCAATCTTTGTGAAGAGAAGTGAAAGCCTTCTGCATCTAATTGTAGTCCTATATTATTCAAGTATGTCATTAGAATGATGAACGACAACAAAACTTATTTCATTTAACTGTTGAAAGCGAGAAAGAAATTAAGCAACAGAGAAAGAGGTAGGCTAATAATATTAAGGGAAATATTATGAAATGTACAGTATAGTCTATGCATCAGCCTACTAGTTATACAAATAGGCCTATATTTCAAAATTAAAATCAAATTTGCCACACGTGCTGCACCAAAATCGCATGTTCTCTTCTGCTTTATCATGGTTTGAACGATGTGCGTATTTTCAGTCCCTATAATACAGTATAATACAATACAGTACGGTAATACAGTTCATACTCAAAAAGATTAGCCTACTGTAGCTAGTTTCCTTTATTTACCCATTAGAGCATATAGCTAGCTACATCTATGGGCTTTTATGTGTTTCTGTCATCCATAATGTGCGGTATCCCATATATATATCGGATAATGGCACAATCATTTGGACTTTTTTTGGGCATGGGCTCATTAAATGTTGTTAATGTAGGGCTCATAAAATATATGTAAATATGACTCATCAGCCTCAGGAAGCATCAGATTTGAATTTTCATGCGGATCAAAGCTCTAATCAAATCCAGACATATTATTTGCTTTACAGTGCTTTTGAATGGCACTTTAGGCGGGAAATACCAGGTTACTCAGGAGAAAAGTGTTTTATTCTCGGGATGGAACATTTGTAAAATACTGGGAAAATATTCAACCCTACTCTGGAGCTGAAATGTTGGGTTTTCTTTTACAATAGGGATATTCCTTATGTAATTGGAACTGTCACTGTAGACCTGTGATGCTGGGGTTTTTCTTTCTCTCTCGCCTTTTCAAAAAAGGTAACCGTCAATAGGGTGGTGTGAGAGAAATCTGAGTTTGAGGAGAGAAATCTGAGAGTTTGTGGACTCAATGATACTCTGCCACTGGTCGGTTGCGGGCGACCTAGAGCCGTCCTGACACTGAATTGATCACAGTGGGGATTGGTGCGGTCTGTGGGGGTGAGGGGCCAGGGTGACTGTGTGTTCTGTGTGAAGCCCTGTTGGAAGAAGAACCATTCTGAAAATGTCTGTGTGATTGTCTAACCTGTTAGGGCTAGGGGGCAGTATTTGCACGGCCGGAAAAAAAACGTACCTGATTTAATCTGGTTACTACTCCTGCCCAGTAACTAGAATATGCATATAATTGTTTGATTTGGATAGAAAACACCCTCAAGTTCCTAAAACTGTTTGAATGGTGTCTGAGTATAACAGAACTCATATGGCAGTCAAAACCCTGAGACAAATCCTGACAGGAAACTGAAATCTGATGTGTGGATATCACTTCAAACATTTGCCATTGAAACACACAGGGGCTTGTGAATCATTTAGCACTTCCTATGGCTTCCACTAGATGTCCCCAGTCTTTACAAAGTGGTTTGAGTCTCCTATGGTAGTAACTGACCCAAAGAGAGGCTGTGGCACTTGGTCACAGGGGATGGGCCATTACCATTGTGACGTCGGCGCCCATGGCTACTCTCCCTTTTCGAACGTTTTGAAAAACAATGCAACCGTCCCAATGGAAATTATTGAAGCCCTGGTTGAAAAAGCCCCTAAAGATTTATGTTATACAACGTTTGACATGTTTGAACGAACTTAAATATATATTTTTGCTCATTCCTGACGACAAGTCAGACACACAAGGTACATTTTCACTAGCCTTCGGAGTGCGCTAACACTATTGGGACATAAATTATTAACTTTTTGAACAAAACTACATTTGTTATGGACCTGGGATTTCTAGAAGTGCCTTCTTATAAAGATAATCAAAGGTAAGGTATTATTTACAATAGTATTTTGATGGTTGATCGTTCCAAGTTGGCTCCAACATGTATAGCCTAGACTTTTTTCTGGGCATACCACGTCGTTTATTGCAAAGTGTGATTTCCCAGTAAAGTTATTTTAAATCTGGCAAAGCGATGGCATTCAAGACATGTTAATCTATAAGTCTTTGAATGACAATATTACATTTTAACAATGTTTTCGAATAGTAATTTGTTTTCGAATAGTAAATTGTAGCGCTAATAAACCGGAAGCATTTGAGGGAAAAGATTTTCTGAACGTCATGCGCCGATGTAAAATGCTGTTTTTATATATAAATATGAACTTTATCGAACGAAAAATGCATGTATTGTGTAACATGATATCCTAGGAGTGTCATCTGATGAAGGTTGTCAAAGGTTAGTGCTGCATTTAGCTGTGTTTTGGGTATTTGTGATGCATGCTAGTTGCTTTGAAAATGGCTGTGTGATTATTTCTGGCTGGGTACTCTGCTGACATAATCTAATGTTTGCTTTTGCTGTAAAGCCTTTTTGAAATCGGACAACGTGGTTCGATTCAGGAGAGGTATCTATAAATGGTGTAAAATAGTCATATGTTTGAGAAATGGAAGTTATAGCATTTATGAGGTTTTGCATTTAGCGCGACGCGATTCCACTGGCTGTTGATTAGGGTGGGACGCAAGCGTCCCACTGGCCCAGACAGGCTAAGTGACCCTCAGAGGTGGTGAATTCCAATTATTTTAAATGTGCTAGCCAGGTATGCCCTGGGTTACTCTGTGTGAGTATTTTGTTAAAGTTACCACTAGGTAATCTTTGTAGGAGCGTTCTGTGTGAGCGGGGTAGGTTTACTCTGTGTGGGTAACCTTTCAATTATGTTCTGATGTTCTGTGTGGACAGCTGAACAGTTCTGTGTGAGTATCTGCCCAATCCTGTGTGGGTGATCATTAAAGTTCTGTGTGAGTACCTAAGGAATTTTTGTTAAAACTGTTTTTCTCTCCCTGTGTGTGTGTGTGTGTGTGTGTGTGTGTGTGTGAGTAAGATTTTGTGTTTGTTTGTGGCTAAGGAGCCATGTGTGCGCACGGGTGCAAAGAACCAGGCATTCCGGACCCTCCTACTGGAGCCTTGAAGGACATGGTAGATAATGGGGTAGGGATATCTGGAACAGGTACTTCTATGGCATAGAGAGGGTGGTTTTCCTTTGACAGGGACACTAAGTGTGATGCTGTTAGACGAGATAAGACAGAGATTGGTAGAGAAGGAAGCTAAACTAGGGAAAAATGATCAAATTGACTGGGTGAAATTCAGGAAATGGGAAAGGGAAGCTGACAAACGAAAGAAGAGACAGGACCCATTTCGGGGAAAACCCTGTTAAAATATGGTAGTTCAGACTGAGGAAGGAGAAAAGAAGGGGAAAGATGAAACAGTGAGAAGGAATAGAAAGGATGATGACAGAGACTGTCCCCCTCCCTACTGTACTCCTCAAACTCTCTACCCAGTGTTGCCGGACCTCCCTCCTCCTCAGCCGCCTCCTGATGATCCGCTGGATGCAAGACCACTACAACCTGCAGCCCCACCCCCTGTCTCTCCCAGCACTACGGTGATTGATCGTCTGGCACGGAGCCTGGCTGAAGTCCTGAAAGGGTCTGGAGTGACTCCGGCCAGTCCCACTGGAGGCGCGGTGGGGGGAGCACGCCAGAAGGGTAAAAAGATCAACAATCCTTTTCTCAAGGCTCCTCCACTCAGCTCCAGTGAGGAAAGTGAGGACGGAGGGGCACCCCAGCTGACTCCCCCATAGAAGGACCGTCTACGGCCAGGATGGAGAGGCGTGTCTCTACCCCCTCCCCATACCACCCAGCATCAGACGTGTATCGACAATACCCTCTGATGGCCTGTCCAAACCCTCAGCCTCTACTTGATGATGCTAATGCTGCTGCCGCCACAGCATGGGACCCCATTGTGTATGTCCAGAGGACGTGGAGACGTGATGAAATCAAAGACATTGTAGAAGACCTACCAGACCCAAGTAAGGACGCTGTGAAATATTCAGCAGAGATGAGGGTATTGGTGGGGCAGTACAAACTATCTGCTGCTGAGATAGCCCATATCTGTAAAAAGAAACTGGGACTCAGGTGGGCGGATGTACAGGGACAGTTTGATTGCAACTACCTGTGGGCTGAGAATGATGTGTATCAGGACCAGATAATGGCGCTGCTGGCCAGGATTGTGGAGATGTATCTAACTAAGACCGACTGGACTGCCATCAGAGAATGCACTTTGAAGAAAGATGAGGGCCTGGAGGCTTTCAGAAAGAGACTTGAGACCTGTTTCAGGCTACACAGTGGTATCAGACCAAACGAACATGCATATGGGGACCTGCTGAAAGACGCCCTGGTGAGGGGTCTGACACCGGGCCTGGAGAAAGCTGTGAGGACTACCTGCATCAGTTGGGAGACTGAGCCATTAGCAATGGTGGTACAGCACTGCAAGCATGCTGAGAGACAACAAAGTACTCAGAAGGAAGATAAAATAATGGAAGAAAAAGTGAAGACACAGAAACTACAGGCTGCCCAGATGATGTTTTACCAGGAGCAGCCCCAGCAGGGACAGGACAAGGGGGTGGAGTGCGCAAGTGCTACAACTGTGGGAAACGGGTCTTTTGCTGCTGACTGCTCCGAG